>NW_025965803.1:102047-106000 GCF_021869965.1 Rhincodon typus | reverse complement strand
TTTACATGAGACACATGTAATGTCAGAGGCTTTTAAGGATATCTGCAAATGTCCCTCTTGTTACAGGTAATCTGGAGGATGACTGGGCTATAAAAGTCACCCATTAAGGGTATTACAGGGAAGTGAGTACGACCTTTATAGGTAATTCACCTTTTACAAAATGCTTTCATTATCCTGGCAAATGCAAATAGAGAAAACCAGGTCAGATTAAACCAAGTCAGTGCAGATTTGATGGGCCGAAGGGCTATGTGATTCTAGCAATGGAATGGAATGAATTGGAGATCATGAAGGATTTTGAAATGAATTTTAATTTTTCAAGTGGAATTATGAGGAAATTGTTTCTGTGATTTGAATTGATTTTCAAAGTAGATGATAGGGTTAGAATTACAGAAATGATAGACTGAATGGCCATTCTGTTGGCTGTAATAATTCTGTGATTTGAAATAATTTATATTCATCACAATGTGATGGGAGGATGTCTCACAATCCAATGATTTTTTAAAAATCAGGTTCATGTTGAGCAGGGGGTGCCATAGGACAATCCTTTGAATCAAACGTGACTCCAGTCATTTTTGGACAGAGGATAGGATCTCAAACGGTGATTTGCTGCATTTTGAATAATGCCTGTGCCCTTTCCCAAAACAGTCGCACTTAATGTGTGCCAAGACGTTTGCATTAGGTCCGTTGCCCACGTACACCAATGCATTCCCCAGATGCATGTATCTGTCTGTAGAACATTGCAAGATCTGAGCATTTTGTTACGATGCCCTCTTTGCTGCCCTATCTGTTGCGGAGGTGTAATTAATGTTGCTGGCTGCATGTAGTTGAGCACATCTTAGTTCTACTCGATGGGGGTCAGTTTAACTTTGATGGCTGTGATGCAGATACAACAGCCTGGGTTCAATTCCTGCACTAGCTGTGGTTACAATGAAGGACACTTCTTCCCAACCTCTCCCCTTTCCTGAGGTATAGTAAACCGCCGCTAATCATCTCTCTATTTCTTTCTCTCTCTCTCTCTAATGAGGGAGCAGCCCTACGGTGACTTCAGTCTTACTCAGCACAATTCACAATGGATCCATGCTCTAAAGACATGGCTAATACCTAATCTACTCAATATCCCAAATCATTAAGCCATGCCACATCCATATCTATCACCAGGTCTGAAACAGTTTGGTTATTTCAAACACAGGTTTTATTGGACAGATTGACTAATCATGTGCACACTTTCGGAAATGAATGGCCTGCCATAACAGATTTCTGTTCTCCAGTTCTTTTTTTATTTTCTCTGGCAGCCTGTACCCGAAACTACCCACAGTTCAATTCTCCGATATTAAGTATGAGAACGCTGTAGCAATCAACCATTTCACGGCCAGAGTGATTATTTCAAAAATGAAGATCAGTGATTCTCTCTTCCTCAACCAGTCCAGCTGGGAAATGCTCCCACCCATTTCTAAAGCTCCCTCATTACTTACCCACTCTGTAGCCAGGTTAACAGGAAGAATATTCTCTGAGGCTTCCGATTCTTCAGGATTTGGAATGCCACCTGAATTCTGATGGGACACGTTTACAGGATTATTGCCTTAATACTGAACAGTTCCTGCTGAGTGTTTGGAGATATTGCTGAACTCCTGCATGTTCCAGCAGCTTACACTGGGTTACAAACAGGAACCGATTCCTGGCTGGTTCCCCACCTGGATGGTGGTTTGTGGTGAGACCAATGGTGGTCCAGGTTCTGGCCCAGAGCACTCCATCCTGGAAATCTCAGGCTTATGGGAATCAGGCAGTGAACTTCAAAACTGAGGAAACGAGGGGGCGTTTCAATTATTGTTGCCTTAGAGGGATGCAAATCCCAGGTTTGAGGAGTTGGCAATGGTTACCTTTCATTTCAGATTTCATGATCTCCCAGATCCCTACTGCACTTACCAACACAAACCAGCTCCCAAAACAGCAACTTGACTCAATTTTTAAAACCCTTGCTCTTGTTTTCAAATCATAGGAACATGAGCAGGAATAGACTATTCTACCTCTTGAGGCTATTGCTCTGTTCATGGCTGACCTTCTACTCCAAATTATTTTCTTGCACTGTTCCTTGCCACCATAACTATCTACAAATCGATTCTGAATATCCTCAATGAATGAACCTTCACAGCGACTGGGGGCCAAGGAATTCCAAAGATTCAAGTCCTTCTGGATGAAGCAAATTCTCCTCATCTCAGTCTTAAATAGTTTGCCCCTTATTCTGAAACTTCATCCCATCCCCTCCCCCATCCAATCATAGGGAAACACTCTTCCTGCATCTCCCCTATTGAGTTCCAGTGAAAGGTTTGCAAGTGGCTAACTGCTTATTCTTCTAACCTCTTGAGAATGCAGGCCCTGTCTCCTCGATCACTCCTCATTAGAAAATTCCCTGCATCTCAGGAAACAGTTTGGTAAATTGTTGTTGCATTCCCTATATGGCAAGTATATCATTCTGGGGATGGGACCAAACAGTACACAATACTCTAGGTACTGTCTCCCCGAGTCTCCATCCAATTGAAATGAGAAGCCTTTGCATTTGTACTCAAACTCTTCTGCAATAAGGATCAACAGACCATTCGCCTTCCTTATTGTTACTGCAGCTACATGTTAGCTTTAGTGACTCAGAACAGGGACACCCAAGTCCCTTTAGGCATCAATAACTCCCAATCTCTTACCATTTAGAAAATACTCTTTCCTACAAAACATCACATTTTTCCATCTTTTTGTCCACCACAGTAAATCGGTCATGTTCCTTTTCACTCATGTATTCTGTCTAAATCCTTGATGCATCTCCTCACAATCACATTCCCAGCTACTTTTGTGTCATCCACAAACTTGAAAATACTATATTTAGTTTTCATCCAAATCGTTGGTACAGACTGTGAGAGCCCGAGCACCGATCCCTGTGACACCCCACTGGTCACAGCCTCACACTGAGAATGACCCCCAATTATTCCTGCTCTTTTTACTTTCTGTCGATTAATTAATCCTCACTGCAGGACAGTGTTGTATTACATCAAATCTTGCCAAGGCTCCTCCCTATCTCAGTAAAATTCTCAACTCCTCCATGTGACTCAATGCCAAATTTTATTTGATAGCTCTTCTGCAATGCACTGTGGGCTGTTTTACTCTGCTAAGTTGTTGTTGCAATGGGACAGTAATAGACAAAGTGCCACTATTTAGCTCACATCCCTGCATGGCAGTACATGTGAAGGAGCGGGTTACTGCAGTAATTGGTCACAGGTAACTGTGAGAGAACGGTGTGTTCCTTTACCGGTACATTCATGGGGATGCCCATAAGGAAAAAGCTATCCTGTTTTTACTGAATTAGTCACTAACAAAATTAATACAGGAAACTACACCAGATCCATTACAATTTTCAGGAAATAATGGTAAGCCTTTAAAACTATTCTCTGAAGTTCTCGATTTTAAGTGCAGGGAATATTCACACTGTGTTGGACAATAAAATAGAGCTGGAGGTGTGACTTGGTTGTTTAATGCACAGCCTGATCTCATGAATGAAAATACAATAAGTCCTGATAACAGTAGGATTATTCCTTCAGCAATGAGGTGGGGGGAGGGAAGGTGTGTAATATCATTCCCAGTCAGTGATAGCAGTGCAGTCTCTGGGTGGAAGTGGTGAAGGGGCTTCCCATCATCTCTGTTCTGGGCAGCTAGCGGGCACTGCGCTGAATTTAATGCCAGCAGTGATACCCACACCTTGCACTTTGCCAGGACAAATCTGCCCATGGCTGTTTTGAGGGACCCCTAATTTGTTCTGTGCTCAGTAGGCCATTAACGGCCTGGTGTTGGGGCTCCAATTCCTAACAAGGCAGCAATCCTGCCTCGAGCCGGGGTGGGTGGGGGGGCATTTATCATTACCTGCTGGAAATGCAGGCAGGCAGAGGCAGTGTGAGAGTGTGTGTGTGTGTGTG
>NW_025965803.1:0-2047 GCF_021869965.1 Rhincodon typus | reverse complement strand
TGAAGAAGGGTCTAGGTCCGAAACGTCAGCCTTCCTGCTCCTCTGATGCTGCTTGGCCTGCTGTGTTCATCCAGCTCTACACCTTGTTATCTCAGCCATATTATTGTGTTCTTTCTTCATTGATCCATTTGTGCTGGGGTTCTGAAACAGATGCACCATTGCTCTGTACCCCTGGCTGAGTTAACAACAAAGTTTGACTGGATTATATAAAACCCAAATCCGATTACAAGGAATTTGCTTTGCTTCACTTTATAAGTGGATTAGTTTATGATTAATGCATTGAGTAGTTGGATGTTTTGGAGATGTGCAATGGAGCACTCGCTGTTGCTTGGTAACAGGATGCCGCTGACAGATATGACAGATTGTCGATCTGAGAGAGTGATAAAACAACCAGCAGCCAGACCTGCTGTGATGGATGTATAGTTTATATGGATTCTATTTTTGGATTTGGATTTTGTAAAGAAAGAGGCAGATGGATCTGGGTCAGTTCTGTGAAAGCATTTTTTTTGTTAGACCAGGTCAGGAAAGCATTTGGAATAGTGACCTAAGTTTATCGATTCCAAGAAAGAATGTGACTACTATCAAGTGCCTGGCAGAATCCCTGTAATGTTCATGGATGGAATATTTATCCCACTGAGTTTACAATAGATCAGAAAGCCATGAATTGTTCTTTTAAGTTTCAGAATGGAAGGTTTATGGTCTCAATTCAGAAGAATCAGGCATTTAGTTCAAAAGGGAACTCCTGGTATAATATTTAACATTTTAACTCCAAGGTACCAGTCATTCTAAACCAAGAGTTTTAAAATGTGGAGCTTCTAAGCCAGGAGGCTTGGATAGAAATCTTAAGGTTGTTAGAATTGAAAAAGATTCGGCGATCAGGATTGTGAAAGGTTCATGACAATGGATTTGGAAAAGAATGATAAAATATCTCTGCAGGCCAAGGGAAAGAATCTCAGGGGTGTCAATTTAGTAGAAACTTGAGAATTGAGATGAGTGAAATTTGTCTGGTATTGAGCATTTGTAAAAGGATAGTGTTGGAGAACAGGCTAAAACTTTGGTTTGCTGTTTATATTAAGATCTTTTTAACTATTATACGTATATACCTTTGTTAGTTTTGTTTTTGAGAAGGAACCTTATATTCTATTGTTAAAGAACATCTGCAGTCTTGTCCAAGTAAGTTTCAGTGACTAACAACTAAGATAACCAATTGCAAAAATAAACATGATCTATCAAGCTGGGTTCCCTCTGGAATTGGCTTTGTCCATATTTGCATCAGTTGAATCATAATGTTTGGGAATTCATCTGGGATTAATATTCAGTAAATTTACGAGGCATCTCAGTCTCTTTTTAAAAACCGAGTATATGAAGATCCTGAATATAAAAGTGTTGGGCAAAGTTTATTGCATGGATTGGAATTTCAAAATGGTTTTGAATGTTGCTAAGATTATTCTTGGGAGTAGAAATCATAACGGTTGATTGAGGTGAAGCTGAGAGAGCTAGCAGATATCTTGAAGGTAGGAATAAAAGCAGGATCCCATAAGGACAAGATACTTAAAGTAACTACCCAGGATTTAGAATTAACAGGAAAACCTGAAGTCGATGTGTCATTGCTAGAATTAGTAAGATTCAAATAAAAGTGAAAATAAAACTTGAATTAGAGACAGAAAGAGAAATTAAAAGATTGGAATTGGAAAGAAAGAAAAGAGAAATGGTAAAAGAGGAGGAGAAAGAATGGAAAACTGAATTGGAACTTGAAACCTATTGTTGAAGAGTGAGGAGAAAGAGAAGAAAACAAAATTGGAAAGAGAGAACAAAAAAAAGATGAATAGAAAGATGAAATTTTAAACCTTGAATTCCAAAGAGATCAAGACTCAGACAGACTTGGAGAGAGACAGAGAAGCTTTGCATAATGAAAGAAAGATTATGATTCCAATTAAGGATTGATTTAACTAAAGATACATATTTAGTGCCTACATTTGTAAAGGATGCAGTGGAAAGATATTCCATTTCATTTGCAAAGGTGGCTGGGCAAACGAAGTTGCTAAAA
>NW_025965802.1:82438-106000 GCF_021869965.1 Rhincodon typus | reverse complement strand
TTTCTTGAAAATCTTCAACGTTTTGGCCTCAATAATTTCCTGCGGCAGAGAATTCCACAGACTCACCACTCTCTGGTAGACCAAAGTCCTCATCCGTCTTAAAAGGTCTACTTTTGTCCTTAGACCATGACAGCTCTGGACACCCCAGTCACTGAGAACAACCTTCTGCATCTATCCCGTCATATTAGAATTAGATTAAGCTAGAATTTTATGGGTTTCTATAGGATCGCCCTCGTTTTTCTAAACTCCATACTGGAATCATTCTCTCCCTATGTGTTATCCCAGGAATCAGTCTGGTGAATCTTCTTTGCATTTCCCCAATAGTCAGAACATCCTTCATTAGATAACGGGACACTGCATACAATACTTGAAGGGCCTTACCAATGCCATGCACAGGTGCAATAACACATCCCACCTCCTGAACTCTAATCCTCTTGCTATTAAGGCCAACATACTGCTCATCTTCTTCACTGCCGGCCACACCTGTATGTTTACTTTCAGCCAACAGTGTACAAGGACACCCAGGTCTCCCCTTTTCCCAATCTAACGCGATTCAAATAATAAATCTACCTGCCTGTTTTTGCTACCAAAGTGGATAACTTCGCATTTAACTGCATTATACTTTCCTTGCCATGTATTTGCCCACTTAACTTGTCCAAATTACACTGAAGCTTTTCTATATCATCCTCACAACATATCTCCTCCTAGTTTAATTATTTCCTCGTCTAAATCATTAATATAATTGTGAATTGCTGGGGTCCAAGCATTGATCTCCACGGTACCCTACTAGTCACTGACTGCCACTTGGTAAAAGAACAGTTTATTCCAATCTTTGCTTCCAGACTACCTATCAGCTCTCAATCCACTTCAATACATGAATTTCAATTCCACGTAGTTGAACTCTGCACGCTAATCTCTTACATGGAATCTTATAAGCCTTCTGAAAAGGCAATTAAACCACATCCACTGCATCCCCCTTATCCACTCTATTAGTTACATTCTCAAAAAATTCCACAGATTAATCAATATGACTTCATAAAGCCATGTCAGCCCTGTCTAATTTGTGACTATCTTCCAAGTGCTCCGCCATTAAATCTTGCATAATGGAATCTAGCATTTTTCCCCACTATCAAGGTCAAGCTAACCAGTTAATAACTAGACATTTTCCCCTTGCCTCAAATAGTAGGGATACATTAGCTCCCCTCCAATTCACAGGATTCACGGGATTTATCTGAATTTAATCCCGTTAGTTTCCCCAATGCCATCTCCCTTCTATATTTATTTCTTTCAATCCTCCTTCCCATGAGGATAATCCCATATTTTTGGTACATTATTTGTCTTCCTTTGCGAAGGCAAAGCTGATATATGTATTTAATTGGTCTGCTACCTCTTTACTCCCCATTCTAAATTCCCATTTCTGACTGTAGGCGACTTGTATTTGACTTTACTAATCTTTTACTCTTTGCTTAACTGTAGCAGCTTTTACTATTGGTCTGTATTTTCCCTGCAAGCTTCTCTATACTCTATTTTCCCTTCTTCATCAGTGTGTTTGTCTCTCTTTGCTGGAATCTAAACTGTTCCCCATCTTCAGGTCTGCTGCTTTTTTGTCCAATTTTTATCCCTCTTCCTTGGATTTAATACTATCACTAATTTCCCTGTTACCCATGGTCTGACAACATTACCCGTTTTATTTCTATATCAGAATGGGTGAATAACTTCTGAAGTTCATTGTGTGTTCTTCAAACGTCTGTCATTGCTTATGCACCATCAGATACGGTGGAAACACTGGCACCCACAATTTTCCCTCCAAGCCCACACCATCCTGACCGCATCACTGTTCCTTCACAGTTGCTGGGTTAAGTCCTGAAATTCCCGTCCCAACAGCACTCGAGTAATTGGGGTTGCACTGCTCTAAAGAAAGCAGCACACCACAATTTTCAATTGCAATTAACCATGCATACTGGTCATGGAAGAATGCAAAAACATTACGGATCAAACTTAATAGTTACACATACCACACAACTGGGACGTGTTGAGGGGACATGCAAACACATCAGCCATATTCTTGCCCTCTGCTACTGCTCCAACTTCTCCATTATCTCCTTGGTTCTGCTTTCAATTCTAGGTAGCTTCTTTTTATCTATTTCAATATTGCACTGTAAGAGCTAATGACAATCATGTACTGCACTGCTAATTAAATCTAAACTCTACCCTAATCCATACCCCATCACCTCCAGGGATGTGTTGCTAAACCATGGGAAATGCAGGGTTACGGGGGTAGGGTAAGGGGGTGGTCTGGGTGAAGTACTCTTCGGAGGGTCAATGGACGTGATGGGCCGAATGTTCCACACTGAAGGGATTCTATGATCTCCTTGCTCCCCTAATGCAATTGTCTGCGCTTTCCACCCTGCCAGATATGCTCAACAAACACTAATGAAAACCAGAACTACTGAAGTCTACTAGTCTGTCGTGACAGCTATTCGAAAAGATGCTCATTTCCTGGATGTGTGGCACGAAATCCCGTTGTAGAAGGAGTAGCTGTTGGAAACAAGCAGGAAACCACCACTGCAATATGTCTGTAGAACAGCACTGGAGCCCTGCTGTTTGATCAGCTTTCTGTGCAACGTTTTCAAGTACTTACCTTGGGAACCTCCTTTTTGGCGATACTGAGCCAGACCTTGCGTCGCCGTATATTCAACTGCTCTAAGTTCAGGTGCTTTTTCTTTGAACCGAGAGGAGGAGCATCATGGGAGAACTTGGCAAATATTTTCATCTCAGTTCTTCGCGGGGATTCGCCAGATGAGAGTTCCTCCTCACGTTTCTTCCTCTTCTTCACTTTTTTCAACTTGGCTGGAAAAGAATAGGATATGTTCGTAAAAAAGGTTGTTCACCCCCACCCACAAAGACAGATATACCACCCTACCCCGACACAAGCCAATCACCCCCAATACTTACACAATTAAGGAACTTTTTTTTAACAACTGTTTAGAGAAACTTACTCTATAAAAGTCAAAGCACAATTAAAACTGCATCCTCAGGGAAAAGGTTACTAATTCAAGTTTTGCTTGTGGGCTAAGCCACCCAGCCCATTTTCATGCTCGGTCAAACAAAGTCTTTGAACAGGTAATAAAAATGAAATACTAGGGTCACAGAAATCTGAAATAAAAACATTGCTGGAAACATTCAACATGTCGAGCAGCATCAGTGGAGAGAGAAACAGTGAGAGTGCGCCTGGGATTGTTTCATCTCCAGAAACATCCCATAAAATGTGCAATAGGACTCCTCAGAAGTCCCCATGCAATGGCTCCACAGTAACTGACCAGACAGTTTAAACTTTTAATGGGCAATTACTCAACATGTGAAACACTCAACTTCTCCAGCGATGAGTATGACTTACAGTCAGAGGTTTCCGAGGCAGTGCCACTCTCAGCTTTGCTACCATGCTATCCATTCATCCACAACCCTCTGCCTGCCATTCTATTCCATCACACCCTACCCCGATACCCTCCTAGCAGCAACGGGTTAAGTAGAGAATCCGCCCAATCCACAAATATAAATCTCAAGCTTCCAGATACTTGCCATTTAAATTCACCATCTAGTTCTCATGCACACATTTCTGTCCTGAGTCTGTTGCTACATTCTCAAACAGCTCAACTTAAGTTCAAGGATCAACAACTCATCTTCCCATAAGAAATGTTACAGTTTTCTGGATTTAATGTTCAACAACTTCAGATAGTGAACATTTTGCTGCTTCTTTTTTGTCATGTTATGGTTTGAATCTTGTTTTTCATTGATTTTGCTTTCATTATTCGGACATAACCACTTCCACTTTATTTGTTATTCCACGACATCTTTGTCATTTAATTTCTCCTGCCCTCTACCCGAACCCAGACCTTCGTTTTCATGCTTCCTCCTCCCCTCCAACAGCATACTGCCATCATAGACCTAATCTCCTTCACTCCTGAAGTCATATTAAACTGCATTAAATCAGTTTTGTTCTCTACAGATGTTGCCAGAGATTAGAGTATTTATAGAACCCTGGTACTCCTTGAACAGGTTGTCACCAAGTCGGTGCCTATTTTGTAGACAATACCAAGTTTGAACCTCTCCAATCAATTTTCCTTAACAACTACCAGAAATTACATCTATAAGGATGCAACTATGGCAAGCTATTTCTCCTTTTCTTTCTCAAATTGTAACCTTTAACATGGTTAACCACACAATCCTCTTTTCTTCCCTCAGGTGGATGAGGCCACTTGGCTAAATTTTTATCTATATTATCATAGCTAGAGAATCATCTGCAGTCGTTTATCTTTCTGTGACATAATGTGCGAGCCCTCTTTTTCCATCAACTTCCTGCCTCGCATCTTAATCTAGAGGTCTCTTTTCAGGATCCACATGTACGCTGACAACACCACCATATTGTCACTGCCTAGTTTATCACGACTTATCGGAAATCCCACTTGGATGAGCTGAAATTTCCTCCAATTAATATTGGAACCTGTCAACAGCTTGCATTTATATACCACTTTCAATGTGATAAAAGGCACTTCACAGGAGCGCATGATACCAAACTTTCTAAGGAGCTATTATAAGCTTGGTCACAGAGATAGATCTCAAGGAGCATTCTAAAGGAAGACACAGGGAGATGACAAAGGGGTATTCAAGGGTCTGTGGCCTACAAGGTTAAAGTCACATCAACAAATAGTACAATGAAAGTCAGGAATCTGAAACAAACAAAAATTAATTAACAAAACTGTTTCAAAGGGTTGTGCTGCTTGATGAGATTATAGGGATAGAGGAGGTAGAAAGACTTAGAAATAAGGAGGACTTTAAAATTAAGACTTTATGAGAAGCCAAATGTTGGTCAACAAGAGGGTAATGGGAAAATGGGACTCGGTGTGTTTAAAGGACATGAGCAGAGTTTTCGATGACTAAAGGAGGCTAGGATATGGGAGAACAGAAAGGTCTATGAAGGAATAGTCAAACTTGTAGACAACAGACAACATTTTAAGCGTTTTACGTCAGATTATGCGGAGGCGGGGACAGGTCCACCCATGTTAGAGGGATGGAAATGATCACAGTAAAGATTTTAGTGATGGCAGAGAAAAATGTTAGACAACACGTCATGGGGGTCATACTTTCACAATTCACGTGTGAGATGGACAGATAATAGTCAGCGGCTAAATAATGCTGTCTACAAGAGAGCCAGATGATCAGGTTTCTCAATCTCAGTGACAAGAAACCTATGAGTAAAAATGGAGAACAGTGGGGAAGAATTTAAGGTTAGGATTCAAAGCTGCTGTTGGAATAGTGAGCAGTTTTCGCAGTCAAGAACAGAACATTGGGTGCTTCAAATTATCTAGCCATACCTTTGCCACTGAACCAAACCCCCTTGGTGGCTACTATCTCAGGTTGAACCAGATTGTTCACAACTCACTGGTCCTGCACTAAGCTTCCATCCCCATGACCCCTCCACTGCCAAAACTACATACTTCTAGAACATCAATCTTTAACTAGTCCTCAACTTTTCTGCTGAGGACATACAAGCTAAAGACAACATGCACACGGTGGAGGGTAGGAGAAATCTGCACTAACGTATAACTACACACAAGCAGTGAAAAGGCTCAGGAAACCAGAAAGATCCCAGTAGAACTGCTCACTCACCCTTCATTTTTTTCTCTTCTTTCTTCTTTTTCCTGCTAGGGCCTAGGACATGGCGCTGTTGTTCGTAGAAGTGGTCGTGCGTGGACAGTAGACCCGTGCTATAGTATTGGTATTGCTGGAGCTGGAGGGAGTATACAAACTAAGTATCATTTCAAATGGAGAAACTCCCAATCACACTATTAGCTTGCACACAGTGAAAGTAAGCCAAATCTAATATACACAACAGATCAGATAAATGTCCCAACACAATCAAAGAAATAAGACTACAGTTGGAGATGCCAGTGAACTGTAGATGTGAAAAAATGCTTTCAACACGTGGTCAATAATATTCAATTACAGAAAGGGTGCTGGAGAACCAAGACACACATACATCACTGAAGGCAACAATATGTGCAAGCAGGATAGCAAAGGGCTGCAAAGCTTTCCATGAGCTGCAGCTTACTGATAAAAGGTTAGCCACAACAGTGTTGCAATGGTTGGTTCTGCAACAGTCAAAGATACGGACGAGAGTTTCAGAAGCAAGTGAGTACATGTTTCCAATATGATAGAAAGACACTTGGTGAACAAGAGAATTTGGAGATAGAAGTTCAATTTATGATCAAACAGTATGCTGGAGTTATCAACAATTTGATTCACCCTAAGATAGTGACGAGGGACAAGGAAAAAATTCAGTGGTAATGGAATAGAGTTTGTGGTTGAAATCTAAGATCATGACTTCAACTTTTCTATTTTTAAACTGGAGTATACTGCAGATCATCTGCACAAAAGGAAAAGCTGAAGCATTTGCAACAAACCTTCAAGTAAAAGCGCCAAATGGATGACCCATCTCAGTTTCCTCTAGTGTTCCCCAGCATCACAGGCCCATGTTCATCAAGCTCTATTCACTCACACATTGAGAGATTAGATTCTGCTAAGGCTACAGGCCCTGATAATATTCCGGCAATAGCACTGAAGACCTGTGCTGAATGCTAGCAAAGTGTTAGCCAAGATGTTCCAGTACGGCTACAACCTGCATCTACTCAAAGTGGAAAAATCACCTGGATACATTCTGTCCATAAAACATGGTACAAATTCAACCCATCCAATTATCGCCCTGTCTACTCGATCAGTAGTGGAGTAATGGAGGGAGATGTCGACAGTACTGTCAAGTCACACAGTAACTGACACGCAGTTTGGGGTCAGCAAGGGCCACTCAGTTTTTGATCTTAAAGCAGCCTTGGTTCAAACACGAACAAAAGAGCTAAATACAAGAGCTTGGGTGCTACCTTGGTATCAAGGTAGCATCTGGCCTAATCAATCAACGAGCCCTTAGCAAAACTTAGTCAATTAGAACCAGGGGAAAGCTCTCCGCTAGTTGGATTCATACTTAGCACAAAAAAGATGACTGATGATTATTGGAGGCCAATCATCTCGATCCCGGGACATCACTGCAGCATTCCATCAGGATATTTTCCTAGGCCTAACCTTTTGTCATCTTTACCTGCTTCATCAATAGGTCAGAGGTGGGAATATTTGCTGATAACTGTACAAATGTTCAGCACCATTCGTGACTTCTTCGATACATTCAAATGCAGCAAGATGTGGACAATATTTACAATCAAGCTGATGTGAAAAGTTACAATCATGCCACACTAATATCAAACAATGAACATCGCCAACGAGAGAATCTAACCTTTTCCCCCCCATGGCATTCAATGACATCATAATTGAATTTCCCACTAGCAACATCCCAGGGGTTACCACTGACCAGAAACTGAACTGAATCAACGATACAAATGCACATCGTCTTGTTTTGGAGCTACATTACTGTCCCTTCATCCCTGGATCACTTTCCCAAATTGCACTGTGGATGCAGCTAACCACATGGACTGCAGCTACCCGAGAAAGTGACATACCACCATCTTTTCAAGGGCAATTAGGGATGGCAATTAATGCTGGTCTAGCCAGTGACAGAATAATTTTTTTTTTATAAATCAAACTAGATATCAGACAAATAATCACTGACAATTGTCAGAAGGAAATGGATGGAGAAGTGCAGCTCCATGTTGTTAGTGCTCCTGTGATAATTCACGCTATGTTTATTGAGGCCACCAAAGAGCAGCACTTGGACTGTAGGTGACATGGACATGGAATAAGATAGCACTATCTAATGCTCTTCTGTTATTTTGACACACCCAAACGTGAGGAGCTAACGGAGGCATTCAAAATGGCTCCAGATCCAATGTGAAACCGATCTCCAAACAGTACACAAGTGAAACCCACAAGTTTCTTCTCCATGCCTTTACTAAGGTTGCCAGGAATCATAGCACAAAACCCTGCCTAGTATCATATTTTGGTTACTTTATGAAGTGGAATTGGCATCATGAACATTTGTTGACTTTCCTCATGAATAAATCTATCCCAGTCTAAGCAACATTTCCAGACACCTTGATTCTTGATTCACGATTCACCTGTTAAAATGGAAACAAGTGACTCAAACTTAAATTCTATCTCTATTTCCAAGGTGCTGCCATACAGGAGACCTGGCTTCAGCTTCCTTGTTCCAAAAAAAAGCTTTAAGTGCTATATAAACATAGGAACACGAATGGGCCATGCAACCCCTGGACTGTCTCCGCCAATTCAAATGGGTGATTGCATCTTAACTTGCTTTACCTGCTTTTCTAATCAACCTATTCAGATGTTATTACACACCTCTGGAGCAGGTAGGACTTGAACCCTGGCTTCCTGTTGCCGGCTAGGTACACTACCACTGCACCACCTTGGCTCAATGACCCTTCATATATTTGACCAACAAAGATTGATCACAGATGCTAATTTCTTATTTGAGCTAGTATCAAACCCTTTGTGGAAGGCAGCTTCACACTTTTCCCACCCTGTGTGTGAAGAAGTGCTTTCTAACTTTTCTTCTGCATGATCTGGCTCTCATCCTTAGGTCTTGTTCCTTTGGCCTATATGGCCTACAAGTGGAAAAGATTTCTCTATCAACCCTATCAATTGATTTCAAAACCCTAAGCATCTCTTACCCTTCCACACTGTAGGGCATACAAGCCTGGCTTACATTTTCTCTCATCATTTGGAGGCCTAGTGGCATACTAATGAATCTAAAATGCACTCCTGCAAAGGCTAATACACCTTTCAACAGAGTGATAGCCCAAAGTGTATACAATATTCCAAACCAGGGCTTTGTACAGCTAGAACAAAAACTTTCCTTTATATTATTCCCTTCTAGATAGAAAGGTCAACATTGCATTAGCCTTTTTGATTATTTTTGTGCCTAACCAATTTCTGCAAGTGTATAGGGACACCAAATTTCCCTTCGTCTTCACTTTTCCTGATTTTACATAATTTGAATATTGACATCACCTTTCTTTGATTCACAACAGGTGACCTCAAATTTACTTATGTTGCTATCCATCTGCTATAGCTCTGCCTGTTCAGTCACTCTGTGACTTTATGTTTCCAACTAGTTATTGCTGTCAGCAATCTTTGCCGCATCAGGCAGTGAACACTATGGTTCTGTAAGGAGTACCTTTGCCTACCAACTCGTGTCAGGCAGCTTTCGATGAGCCTACTCCCAGAAACGGATGTAGCAGATTCACAGCTCCACACACCTGCTTCATGGGCAGTTGGAAAAACATAAGCCAATAACATATAGGTGTCATTTTAATCCTATACAGACAGTCTAGTGTGACCCCCTCCACAGTATCAAGCTCAGACCTCAATATATCCCACATTTTTCTTCAGCATAAACTATTACAAAAATGACCATCTTCATTCAGCCTAGTGAAAAGCACCTTACTTCTGATGCAAGTAACCTCCTCCCATGTTATTCTCAGTCTATCAGTAGTTTACTGTGAGAAGCACAATTCCCAATGAACTTTCTCCATTTATTCTCTTCATATTAGTAAGCGAGTTCTTAATAGTTTTCATGGACACAGTGATCTCAAAATAGCTCTGTTCCATAGCAATCCACAAGGTGCCAGAGACAGAAGAACTGGTACGTGGTAGAACGCTTACCTCTCTATCACTGTGCACTTTGCTCTGATGCAGCTTCCTGTACTTATGCAGACGCAACATATCGTGCAACTCCTCCTTGGTGAGCGCAAACTCCCCTTCGGCGTCATCATCATCCGTGTTGGAGTCCGAAGTCTCATTGCTCAAGAGAATGCTCTACACAGAAAGAAGAAATAGATATCTGCACAAATCAGATTTGGTAGTCAGGTCAAAGAAGTAATTCGTGGTGAGGCAGATACGATCATCAATAGGTTGGGAATAAGGTTACTTAACCATGTGCAAACAGAATTCCAAATCTCCTGCTCAACATAGTCCAAATCCCTTCAACAAACACACTTTCAACCATTTAAATACTAACTCTCTGTGCTCCTGCCATCTTGCTGGACACATGTCACAATCTCTGAAACTATCGTGGTGAGTGGGAGAAGATCTGAGGAAATCCCTAATTCAAGCTCTGCGTCAACTAACAACTCAGGTGCTACGTTCTCCATGTAAAGTTTCTCTTGTTATCTCAAGTTTTTGTATTTCCTATATCTATTCTGGGACATGATGGCAGACTTATCAATTGCTGGAGACAGGCTGCTTTCTACATACTTTGTCCAATCCCTCTAAAAGCTTCTGTTTAATCAGAATACAAATCCCACATTCTAGCAAGATTAGCCTCGCCTAATCTAGTCTCTTCTTATTTGTATGTCTTCATGACAACTACCATCCTAAAGAATCTGTGCTATGCCCTCTTTCAACATTTGTGTGAAGCCTAAAGGTAGACTGCACCCACTTTATCAATCTTCATTATACCTTCATGCTATCAGACTAAATGTCTAACCTTGAAGTGAAAAGTTTAGTATTGGTGTCTTGCTCAGCTGAGCTGAAAACTGTGTGATTCAGCAGTATGACTGGAATGGGCACTGGGGGGGAGTAGTGGCATCAGTGGCTTAGAGACAGAGTTTATGATATGGGTCAAAGTCTGTAACTTCAAACTTCCTGATATTCAGTTACTTTAAAATGTGACGAAGTTTACTTCTAAAAAGTGGTGCAGAGGGTGAAAAGTCTATCTTGTTACTATAGTCTGTTCTTATCCTCACTAACCATTAATATCCCAAAAAGTGATGTGATCGAGCAAATCTGAAGATTTAGATATGTCACCACTGCAAAGACAATAACCAAAATCCAGTTGACTAAATCAGACAACAAACTCCCCAACTCATAACTAGAATTCCACAAATCACCAAGCAGGAGCAATAGAAAAACAAGCTAAGAGCCAGTGCACACCAAACTCCCCCTCAGTGCACCAAATAGCCTCCAAATCACAAAGTAGTATCAAGTTCTTTGTGTGCATAAACATTCAGAACATATTAGTATGAACTTTAAATCCATGTAACCAAACACAAACTACACAATGGATCAACTTTCAGTGAAATATTTCCGATCGTATTGATATCCACAATCAAAAATCTTTATCATGGGCACAGGTAATTTTCAAACAGCACCCAGTCCTCACTCAGAGGGAATCAGAGCCTCTAGCAACCTGCAGCTTCAATAGTCATGGATAATTTGACACACCATTTTCAGCATCTGAGCTCCAGATATAAACTAGGTTAGCGCATAAAGGTGGTCTTCCCCTGGAGCACGATGGTCGGATGGAGCTACTCCATTTAAACTTGTGCCCAGGTGAACAAAAGCAAAGGGGCAGATAGTCTGCAGACTGATGAAAAATATTACCCTAGTAAAAAGCAACACAAGTTTTCCAAATAGTTTGGGAAAGTATGCAAATGCCTTGAATGATCTCAACTATCAATTATTAGAACTACCTCAATGGATCAAAAGTTAAAGAGACAACACAAAAACAGGTTAATGTTCCTACTCCTGATGGGTACTCCTACTGGAAAAAATGGAGTTGTACACATGCCAAGTTCCAGCTTGGGCTCAGTGCCCTTACATTACCCTTTGCAGTTAGTTAGTGTACCAATGCTCGTATAATCTGACCTTATATGAAGAATGCCACTTGAGCAGAGGCTTCAAGGTTTCTACAGAGTGCTGAACTGTACCCAAGAATTAGCTTTGGATTAAGAGAGAAAATTTGCAAAAAAAAAAAAAAAAACGACACCCAAGGTTAGTCAGTTTATAGGAACATTTCAGCTCCTATTAGGGACTCTGAACAGTCAGACAGCTAAAAGAACAAACAAGAACATGGATATGTAAAGTCTTTCACATCTTCCGGATGTGCCAAGGCACTTTTCAACATAACTGAAGCAGAGTCATTGTTGTAAAGTATACAAACACAAAATGGCTCACAAATATAGCAACAAAATTATTGGTATTTTTAAGATGGTTGAAGGTTGATTTTTTTCTTTTTTATTCATTCACATGATGAGGGCATCACTGGCTAGGCCAACATTTATTACCCATCTCTCACTGCCCAGACGGCAGCTAAGAGTCAACCACATTTCTGCGGGCCTAGAGTCACATGTAGACCAGACCAGGTAAGGATGGCAGATTCCTTTCCTAAAAAACATTAGTGAACCAGATGGGTTTTTCCCTGACAATCAGCAAAGGATTCATGATCACCATTACACTCTCAATTCCAGATTTTTATTAAATTCAAATTCCACCATCTGCCTTGGATTGATTTCAACCCAGGTCCCAAGAACGTTAGCCAGGCTTCTGGATTAATTGTTCAGTGATAATAGCACTAGGATGACCCTCCCCTATAGCAAAAACTACCTCCCTGCTCTTCAAATAATGCCATAGGGTCTTTTATATTCACCCAAGAGTAATGTGACCTCTGTTTAATGCTCCATCTGAAAGACAGCATATCTGACAGTAGACGTTTAGTCCAAACTTTGTGATCAAGCCTATGAACCCACAACATTTTGACTCAGAAGTGACAATGCAACCACTGAGCCAAGGCTGACAGTATAATCGGCTGTAACAGTTATATTTCAGCAAGCAGTAGTGGTCTCGAGCCAGTCAGGTAATTACAATGTTTACCCATTTTACTTTTGAACCATTAGAACATACACAGGTTTCTCTTTCACTTCTGTTCACAAAGCACATCCTGTGACACGTCAGTGATTGTGCGTTGGGATTGATCAGTAGAAACTGAACAACAAGCAACTTCGAAAGGATAACTGTAAGCAGCACGCTTTAAAGAATAGCACAGCTCTACACAGATCACTTTACTGTGCAGGAATCAAACAGGCACTTTTATGTCCTCACCTTCAACCATTTCCTGCTTTTCTTCAATTTGCTGAAATTGTATACGTTTCCCCTCTCAACTTTGAGTTCTGCAACATAAACATTGCAGGTAATTATTAGTTACCACCAACACACAAAACTCAGACAAAGAAAATTAGTTCTTGAAACTGAACAACATGCTGAACAGAATGCTTTGTTAAAAGGAAACATTCAGAATAATATGAAGCTAAAGCACTGTTCTAAGCAAGCAGGTAGCTCTGATCTTCTCACAACGCCTTGAACCAAAATATCAAAATTTGAGAAATTTATGAATCTGGGCTGAAACATTCTTAGAGTCATAGGCATAGAGGTCTACAACATGAAATTAGGCCCTTCAGCCAAACTTGCCCATGCTGCCCAATTTTCACAATTTAAATAGTGCCATTTGCCTGTGTTTGGTCCATATCCCACCATACCGATCCCATCCAAGTACCTGTTTAAATGTTTCTTAAAATGATAAAATTGTACTCGCTTCCACCACTACCTCTGGCAGTCTGTTCCAGACACCCACCATCCTGTGTGAGAAAAGATTGCTCCTCCGGACCCTTTTGTCTCTCTCACCACTCACCTTAAACCTATGCCCTCTAGTTTTACAGTCCCCTACCATGGGGAAAAGCTGTCCGCTATCTACTTATCTATACCTCTCATGATTTTATATACCTCTCTAAGGTCAGTCCTCAGTCTCCGACACCGAGTCCCAGCCTACCTAATCTCTCCTCATAACACAAACCTACCAGTCCAGTTAGCATCCAAGAAAATGTCTTCTAACTCTTTCAGTTTAATAATATCCTTTACATAGTAGGGCAAACAGAACTGCACGCAGTACTCCAAATGTGGCCTCACCAACATAGTGTACAAGGTGTCCCATCTCCTATATTCAATGCACTGACCAATGAAAGCTAGCATGTTGAAAGCCTTCTTCGCCCACCGGTCTACCTGTGACTCTATTTTCAAGGAGGTATGAACCTATACCCATTAATCTTCGTTCTAGAACACTCCCCAGGACCCTTTCATTGACTGTGCAAGTCCTACGCTAGTTCGCTTTACCAAAATGCAAGACCTTGCATTTATCTAAATTAAACTCCATTCCTCAGCCCACTGGCCCAGTTGGTCAAGATCTCGTTGCATTCTCAAATGATTTTCTTCAGTGCCCACAATACCACCAATCGTGGTGTCACCCGCAAAACATTCTACTGATACCTCCTAAATTTTCATCCAAATCATTTTATATAAATGACAAATAACAGTGGACCCAGCACTGATCCCTCTGGCATACCGCTGGTCACAGGCCTCCAGTATGAAAAACAACCCTTTATCACCACCTCCAGTCTTGTACTATCAAGCGAATTTCACATCCATATTGGCTAGCTCCTTCAGATCCTGTGAGATTTAACCTTACCCAACTATCTACTGTGAGGTACCTTATCAAAGGCCTTGCTACGGTCCACGTAAACAATGTCTACCGCACTGCCCTCATCTACTTTCTTAGTCATCCCTTCAAAAAACTCAATCAAATTCATAAGACATGGATTTCCCACACTCAAAGCCACACTGACTATCACAAATGAATCCTTGCCACTCCAAAGACCTGTAGATCCTGCCTCTCAGAATCCCCTCTCACAACTTACCCACCATGGACAGTAGGCTTACTAGTCTGTAGTTACCAGGCATTTTCCTGTAGACTCGCTAATATTGGTACAACATGAGCCACCCTCCAATCTTTGGGCACTTCACGCATTGCTGTCGATGATATCTCCGCTAGGGGCCCTGCAATTTCTTCACTAACTTCCCACAGCATCCTGAGGTACACTTCATCAGGTCCTGGGGATTTATCTACCTTAATGAGTTTTAAGACTTCCAGCACCACCTCTTCTGTAACGTGGACACTCCCCAAGTTCCCGAGCATCCACACCTTTCTCAAAGCCAAGTAGTGATGAGAAATGTTCATTTAGAATCTCATCCATCTCTTGTGGTTCTGGACTTCTATGACCCTGTTGATCTTTAAGAGACGCTTTTTGCTCTGTAGTTACTCTTTTGCCCTTCAGGTACT
This sequence comes from Rhincodon typus, assembly GCF_021869965.1. Classification (NCBI taxonomy): domain Eukaryota; kingdom Metazoa; phylum Chordata; class Chondrichthyes; order Orectolobiformes; family Rhincodontidae; genus Rhincodon; species Rhincodon typus. The sequence continues at coordinate 91,032 of NW_025965802.1, read as the reverse complement.
TTTATAATCTCTCTGGATTCTCATTTACCTTATCTACCAATGCCATCTGGTGTCCCCTTTTAACCGTCCTGATTTCTCTCAAGTATACTCCAACACCCTCTATACTCCAAGGAATTCACTCGATCCCAGCTGCCTATACACGTAATATGCCTCCTTTTCTACCCACTGCCCCCCCAAGACCAGGGTTTCCTACTCCTGCCAGCCTTACCCTTCACTCTAATAGGAACATGCTGGCCCTGAACCCTCATTAACTCACTTTTGAAAGTCACCCATGTCCCTTTGCCTGCAAACAGGCTCCCCCAGCCAACTTATCAAAGTTCCTGTCTAAGGCTTTGCCCCAGTTTACAACTTTAACTTGTGGACCAGATTTATCCTTATCCATGGATATTTTAAAACTAACAGAATTATTGTCACTAGTCCCAAAGTGCTCCCCTACTAACATTTCTGTCACTTGCCCTGCCTTATTTCCCAAGAAGTGAGGTTTTGCCCCTTCTCTAGTATGCCCATCTATCTACTGCATGAGAAATTCTTCCTGAACACACTTAAATTTCTCTCCAAGAAAGCTCTTAACACTATGGCAGTCCCAGTCAATGTTAGGAAAGTTAAAATCCCCTATCATAACTCTATTACTCTTGCGGCTATCTGAGATCTCCCTCTATTTATTTTTTTGGGGGCGGGAGCGGTGGTGGGGGGAGCGGGCCGGCCTATCGTACAATACTATCAAAGTAATCTCCCCCTTTTTTACATCTCAGTTCTACCCACATTGACTCAGTGAATGAACCCACAAGATCATCTTCTCTCAGTACTGCCGTGATGTTCTCCCTGATCAAAACGCGACTCCCTCTCCTCTCTTGTCTCCCCTTCTGTCCTTCCTATAGCATCTGCACTCCAGAACATTGAGCTGCCACTCTCAGCCATGTTTCTATGACTTTTATACTATCCCAGTCCCACGTACCCATTCATGCCCAAGTTCATCTGCCTTACCTGTCAGGCCTCCTGCATTGAAAAAAAATGCAGTTTAACCCAGACATCCCTTGCTTCCTGCCATGCTCTTGCCTGCCCTGACTAGTACTGGGATTACCAATTATTCTAATTTAACAGTGGTATCTCCCTTGCTGGTATACGCTATTTGAATCTAGAGAACATTAGCTCCAGGTTTGTCATCCAAATTGAACGCAAATTGACTGTCTTTGACTATAGAGAATGATCAGCATGGGAGCAGGAGACACTATCCACTGAAAGTTCTCTTCTATGATTTTTTTAATTAACTGATCAAACTGTATCTACTCTCACAGTAGGTGGTTTAGATCTTTGTCATCTGGGAACTCCTGAATTAATCTCGGATCTCTGCTTATTTAACTGACTCCTGCCTATAATTTGTGATAACCTTCAACATACTATCCGCGTTCAATTCACCTATTTGTCCATTAAAACCCATTAAGCTCGCAATAAAACTTCCCACTTGTATCCCCGCCTTCAATTCCAAACCTTCCGATCAATAACATTCTCGGGTCAGCTCGTTTCCAATATAGAACAAATGATTTCATTAGTTGAAATGAGCGGCACTGAGCAATCTTGTTCATTAACGAGAAACAGAATAGATTATGTCCTGTACCAAGCTCATTGGCCAATGTGAACACCAAAACAAACTCAACGGTTTGGAAATACAAGCACCATTTTGATTTGTGCAGTGCCAGCTTACCCTAAAGACGATCAAAAGTTACCAAAAAATGCAAAATTAAAACTTAATTCCATGGAAAATAGCTTTCGGCATATACCAAACCCAACAAGGACTGAGTTTGAGTGTGGCGCTGTTCCCAGAACAAATAAATAGTACCTCATTACAGAGCTCCGTCTCATCTTCCGAGCAAATTCAAGCTGAAAAGAACCTCCATTGCCTCTAGATTCCTACCTGGATGAAAGACACCATTGAGCGAGGGTGGAGCTATCAGAGTTCTGCTATGTCCAACTTCTGGTCGCTCTCCCAGTTCCTCCTCAGCAGGCTCCTTCTTAATGCGGTTCAGAAGATTCCCAGAACCTGTTTTAGATACTGAGGAAGTGTCCTCAAGCCCATCATCGCTTTCGTCACTACAACAGTAACAGAAGCAAAAATAAGTGTGTTTGCAGAGTTAGAAATAAACACAAGGATACTTGGTAATACAGTGCAGACATTGCCAGTGTGCTGTGAAGAATAAAGATGGTCCATTTATGCTGTTATCCAAAAAAGCCATAGAAAATAAAGGATCAAAGATCCTGTTCACACAAACAACGAGATATTCTTTGAACCTCCATAATTCCAGTGCACTTTGTTCAAATGCTGCACAAAGTGTAGTATAAAGGACTTCTGTACAAAGGCTTACATCAAATAAGACTACTTAAAGTAAAGCCAGGGCGGTCCGTATCTTTGCCACCTGCCGCTGTAAAACAGCTGCTTCCCTCTTACACTCTATTTCATGAGTTCAAAATCTACGACCACTTCTGTCTAGGAGGACAAGGGTAGCAGAAACTTAGGACTATCACCAAGGTACCCTTCAAAACACTCACCCGTCCTGACTTGGCTATATCTTAACATTCCTTCAGTGTCACTGGTTCATAATTCTGCAACTCCTGCCTTCACAGCATTGTGGGTTTACCTAAACAAAATATATTGCAGCTGTTCATGAAGGCAGTTTACCACCACCTTCAACAGAAACCAGGGATGGTCAATAAATGCAGGACCAGCTCGTCATCCCATCCCACATCGCACGAAGTGAATAAAAATGATAACTTTTCAATCCCCATCAACTTAGGGGATAAAAAGCAGCCTAACTTCACTGTCTCCTTACCTGGAAACAGGCCTGTTGAAGACACTTGCTGCCTGACGTAGGAAAGGGTCAAGTCTAAGAGCACGTTCCAGGTACTGGAGATGGAGAGGCTTTGCCAGCTCTGCACCGCTGCCATTCTCACTCTGAAGTAAATCTGCTGCCATAGAAAGTTCCTCTCGTGCAGGAGAAACTGGGCCTTCTGAAGGTACTACAAAAATTAGATAAACATAAATCAGCCATAATACCAAATAAAGTAGATTCTTACAAACCTTTCGGTGACCTCAATTTTTGAGTCCGAATGATCGAGATACCAATATTTCAAACCTGGGCATTAAAATGTGCACAATTCTCAAAACCCTCCTTGAATTCATTACTCTAAATGGTCTGGCAATAATGCATATCTTGCATTCTGTGCGACTTTAAGCATGTCAAGTGGGTTATAGTTGCACTATAATCCATTAAGCAACAAACACTATCTAGTGATACCTAGGAAGATAGTAAATAGGTGTAGGCTTTTCAGCCCTTCAGTCTTGCTTTCCCACTCAAGATTTTATGCCTTAACTCCACCTTCCTTTATCCTTTTTTACCTAATTATCCTTTAGTACCCACCAAATCCATCAACTGTCTCAAACAGGCTCAGCTACTGAGCATACACAGCTCTCTGCAGTCGAAAATTCCAAAGATTCCCACTTTTAGAGAAATGAAAAAAAAACTCCCACCTCGGTTCTAACAAGTTTTTTCCCTGATTCCAATACTATGACCCAATTCCTAGATTCCTTAATTAAAATAACATCTCAGGGTCTACCATGCTAAATTCCTTCAGAATTTTCTTTTAATTACATCATCTCTCATTCTTCTAAAACACCATGAAATAGGCCTAGTTATGCAAACTCTTTCCACAGGACAGTCCTCTCATTCCAGGAAGCAGTCTAGTAAACTTTCATTGCATTCCCTCCAGGACAATGTACCCTCATCCTTTTTTTAATTCATCCACTGGATGTAGGTGTCACTTTGCCAAGCCAGCATTTATTGCAGATCTGGAGCCACATGTCAGCCAGAGCACATGGGTTACCTTCCCTAAAAGACTTCAGTGAATCAAATGAGTTTTTTCCCACCCCCAACAATCAACAGTGGTTTCATGGTCATCATTAGACTCTTAAATCCAAATTGTGTTGAATTCAAATCTCACCATTTTGCCATGGATTCCAACCTGGGCCCCCAGAACATCACCTGTGTCAGTGGATCAATAATACCACTAGGCCATTGATTTAACATGAGGGAACTAGATCTGTGCACAACTATATTTTCTGTTCTTTAAGTCTGATTTATATCTGCAAAGGTAGGGGTAAGGTGAAGAACTGGTGTTTGAAGGTCTATCATTTTTCTGGGAGCAATGTAAAGTGATTAATTGTGGGCATTAAAATATTGAGTGCTAATGGAGCTACATATTAAAGAAGTCAGGTAGCAATGGTAATTTCTGATATCCTGCAGGCACAAGCAAATGTATTAAACATAATCAAAGCATTTGGCTAACAGTAAATCAATACAAACACAAAATATGGAAAGTAGAAATTGTAAGTAGGATCAAAATGCACGACAGCAAACTCCAAGATAACATTTAACTCCACAGCTGAATTAATTCCAGTCACCACCAGAAATTGCTTCGTGCAACATATAAAAGCTTGCAATTCAGTCTACTGAATGATACAAAGGCGCTTCCTGTTGCCATAAATTAACCAAGCATCATTTCCAGTCTTATTTCAACTTCAAGTCATATCACATTTGAAACATTAATGCTGTTTTTGTCTCTCCATAGATACTGCCATACCTGCTGTGTTTCTCCCTTGTGGTGTAACTGTAGAGGCTCTACCTCTGAGGCAGAAGCCTGGGTTCAAGTCCCATCTGCTCCAGAGGTGTGTAACAACATCTCTAAGCAAGTTGATCAAAAATATCTCCAACACCTTGTTTGTTTTTTTTTCTCCAGTCTCCACAATACCATATGAAATAAGAACAGGAGTAAGGTCATTCAGCCCTTCAGGTCTGCTTCACCATTCAATGGGATCATTGCTGATGTGAAATTCCTTACATCCATTGTTCTGCCCTTTCCTCATAAATCTTGATTCCCTATGATAATCTTAAATATATACAAGGATTCTGCCCTGCAGCTCTCTGTGGCAAGGAGTTCCAAAGACTATCAACCCTCTGAAGAAATTCCTTCTCTTCTCAAACTTAAATTGGCACCCCTTTACTTTGAGACCATGTCCTCTGGTCCTAGACTCTCCCTCCCAAGAGGGGAAACATCCTCTCAGCATTTACCTTTCAATCCCCTGAGATCATCTCTCATCCTTCTAAATTCCAGTATGTACTGTCTCAACTTACATAGCCTTTGCTCATAAGACAATCCCTCCTCACCAAAGATCATCCTAGTGAACCTTCTCTGAACTGCGTCCAATGAAATGATATCTTTTCTTAAGTGAGGGGACCAAAACTGCTCACCAGCGCTTTGTACAGTTTCAGTAAGACTTCCTTATTCTCATAATCCAAACACCTTGAAGTAAGGGCTAACATTCCATTAGTTTTAGTGATTACCTGCTGCACCTCTCTGCCAGCTGTGTTTTATGCACAAGTACTCCTTTGTGTTGCAGCTTCCTTCAGTTTTTCTCCAATTAAATATGATCTTCTGTTCTCCTTAGGATGAACAACTTCACAATTTCCCAATTATACTCTATTCGCTAACTTTTTGCCCACTTACTTAACCTATCAATATCTCTCTCTAAACTGTGTGCATCCCTTTCACAACCTGCCTTTTCACTTATTTTTATATGTTGTCTGAAAATCTAACTACAGTACATTCACTACAATATATACTCATGACTTGGGAGATAAATAGTTGTGGTCCTAGCACAGATTCCTGTGAAACCCCACTAGTCACAGGTTGCCAACCTGAAAAAGGATGCCTTATCCCCACTCACTGTTTTCTGCCCATTAACCAGTTCTCTATCCATGTCAATATACTACTTCCAATAGAGTGGGCTCATATCTTATGACAACCTTTTTTTGAAGTACCTTGTCAATCACCTTCTGGAAGTCCAAATACAACACATCTACTAGCTCCCTTCTGTCCACTCTGGCTGAGACTTCTTCAAAAACTCTAGTCAGACACGATTTCTCTTTCACGAAGCCATGCTCTCTCTGCTTGACTGAATTATGATTTTTCCAAATATTCTGCTCTTAGCTCCTTAATAATTGGTCCCAATATTTTTCCAACAATAGATACCAGGCTAACTAACCTAGAATTACCCAATTTTTGCCTCCCTCCCTATTTTGAATAGGGGCGCCACATTAGCAGTTTTCCAATCCTTTGCAGTTTTCCAAAATTGGTTGGATTCTGGAGAAATATCAATCAATACATCCACTCTCTCTAATAGGTACTATTTTTAAGGACCCCAGGATACAAGCCATCAGGGCAGAGAACATATCTGCCTTTAGCCCCTTTAGGTTGTCTAATATTACTTTAGTGATGGTGACAGTACTTAATTCCCACCACCATCACCCACACCCACTCCCATATTCTTTAGTATTAATGGAACATTCAAAGAATCATCTACCAAAAAGATTGATGCAAAACATTTACAAAATATTAAAGTGCATGGCATTTACGTATTTAATTCCTGTGTATTTACAAATGATTTCACCCTGATTTGTCAATTCGAAAGGTATTGACACCACACAATGAGATTAACTTTATTATTTTAACAAGTCAACATTTCTCCAGCATTTTCAACCAGGCTCGATATATTTAACCTCACATTTAAACATTTCCTAGTGTCAAATTTATTCACTTATCACCATGCTGCTCTGACTGCTGATAAACTAGGGTGACAGTAGTGCTGTACTGCCAGAGGTGCCATTTTTCCAAATAAGATGTGAAGCCATGGCCCCAAGTGCCATTACAGAAGGGCTCCCTACCTATAAAGCCAGGAGGCCGAGTACAAAGTTCCACCTGCTCCAGAGCTGTGTAATAACATCTCTGAACAGGTTGATTAGGAAATATCTAGAAAAGGTCACACAGCATTCTGCCCAGTCAGTCATGTCACAGCCAACATTTATTCATCAACATACATCACAACAGTATATGGTCACGAATTGCATTGCTACACATGGGATCTTGCTGTGTGGCAAATGGCTGTGATGTATTCTATGTTGGTGACACCACTTCAAAAGTACATAGTTAGATTAGACATCTGGCTCATCAAAAATGTTATGTAAATGCACGCTTTTCCTGGTCTTACTTTACACAACTCAACATTCTCCAAAGTCAGCCCAAGATTACGGGCAGTTGGCCATGTCAGCTAGCCTATTGTTTTTAAAACAACTTCAGTTTTAAAGAAATTACTCAAGCAACAGTGGATATTGTTACATACCAGGTATTACCATTTTGCCCAACGTTATTACAGTATACTCATTGCTGTCACTGTTTCAAATACTGTTACTGCATCCAATTCTATTGTTGCGCCCAAGCTCATACACTTGCCGAGGCAAAATCCAGGCTTGGGCTGATAGCAACATTCAAACTGCAGAAGTGCCAGTCAAAGACTGCCCCCAGCAAGAGAAAGCCCAGCTATCACCCTATGACATTTAAAAGAATGACCATTACGGCATGCCCACTAACAACATCCTGGGGGTTATGACGACCGGAAACTGAACTAGACCAGCCAGATAAACACTGTGATGACTTTGTGACAGAATTCCTTTGACCTCAATTACTGCATCTTCTGACACTCCAATCCCGCACCTGCAATGCACAGGCAAGAGAATGCGATGGAATACTCTCCACTTGTCTAGGTGCACGCAGCTCCAACATTCAAGACGCTCAATACCACCAAGAACAAAGCAGCCTGTTTGATTGTTAAAAGACATGTACTTCCTTCTCCACTTACATACAATGGTAGCATTGCAGCAATTTCAAAACTGCAAACTTGAGTTGCATGGCATGGAGGAGCAAGGGTAGGAGGTGCATGCCTCCAATAATTATTCCTCAACCAACCTCACTTAAACATAATCTGGTCCCTGGCAGGATCCCCCAAAACTTAAGTTTCTTATACAAGTATTGCATCTTGTAGCAACATTAACTCTTGTTGTATTCAAAGTATTTCATTAATGTTGATATGGCATCATGCACAATTAGTTCACTGCCTCTTATGACTGTGTCTGTGTCTAATGATATTGTACCATAACCAAACCTGGTGTGGTGTCCCAAGTAATTCTTGTGCTTGGGACTAAAATAGTACGAGAACAACACTCAATATTTGCTACTACAGTATTACGTGATATAGAAAGATTCCAAATGTGTACATTACCATGGCATGTATGATTGTACCAAATGCTGTTGCACCTGATCAGCTAATTCATTTGTGCCTATTTCATGATTTCAGTTTCTGCTTGAGAGGGTGCAGCAGTATTTAAAAGAGATCCACAAGTAGAAGATATTAATAAAGTTTCACTTGTTGCAACTTTTGAGACTGACCACCTTTGTGTTAATTGCCACATTTTCTTAAGGTGCGGCCATCATAATTGGACAGTCAGTTCATGAACCCAATTTTGACTGGACAAGCTCTGAAGGAGATTAATATATCAATTAGCCTCACTCGCGGGTGTAGTTTTAAACTACACTCAGGGCCAACACAGTAGCTCAGTGGTTAGAGACAACAAGGTGCAGAGCTGGATGAACACAGCAGGCCAAGCAGCATCATAGGAGCAGAAAGGCTGACGTTTCGGGCCTAGACCCTT
>NW_025965802.1:0-2438 GCF_021869965.1 Rhincodon typus | reverse complement strand
GTTCCTCCAGCTGCACACTGTGTTATTACTAGGCTGATCACTGGTTTTGTAGTGTTTGTCCTGTCAAAAAAGGCTAAGCAGGTTGGGGCTCTACTCACTGGAACAATGAGAAGAAAATCTTAAGGAAACATCCCTTCCCTTAAGAATTGTGAGTGTGGGGAGTTGACAGGCTAAATCATGAGAGGATATTTACCCTCATGAATGCATCTAGGACCAAGGGCATAGCCTCAGAATAAAGGGGTGCCAATTCAAACTGATGTGAGGAGGAATTCCTTGCCACAGACAGCTGTGGGGCAGAGTCCTTGTGTATATTTAAGGCTGATAGATTCTTATCAGTAGAGGAAATTAAGATTTAAGGGGAAAATGCAGGAAAGTGGACATGCGGTATGTCGGATCAGCCATGATCCTACTGAACAGTGCAGCAGGCTTGAGGTCAAATGGCCTACTCCTGTTTGAAAATTTTTGGCCTTATGTGAAATGACAGTTTCACAATGGACTACAGTTGTTGAGTGTAATGAATACGCTAACCTCTTCAAAGCAACAAATGCTGCGAAGCAGGGGCGTAACATGGCCTATCCACTATCAATAAATTCTTTGCCATGTTTTCTGGGGCATTTGATGCAAAACAGTAATGGAAATTACACTCAGAGGTAGCAATCTCTTCAATCACAGTCAGACAGAAATAACAATACAGGAATTTTTGTTCGGTGATGTCTACGCTCTGCTGTCATACTGCGAACATGGCCTTCAACAGACTTTTCAAATCCAGCTGATAAAAACCACGAGCTCAAGAAAAAAAGAGCTGCTCCACTAATCACCAAACTGACAATACCCCTCCTTGATATAATTATCAATAACACAACTCTAAAGACTGTTGATAATTTCACCCATCTTCAAACCACAATCTCAAGAAATGCCTGCATTGACAGTAAGGTGACAAATAGAATTGCGCGATCAAATTTAACATTTGTCTGTTTCTGCAAGCGTTCTGAAGGAAACGAACTTACAACAGAACTAGTTCCATATAAAGCTGTGGCAACACTGATGCTCCTACAAATACGCTTCCTAGATTACCTATTTCAGCCATGTTAAGTAGTTTGACAGGTTTCATATGAGACACCTAACACTGAGGCAATTCAAAGAGCAGGAATTGCCCATCATTGAAGAATTCACAGCCCAGCTTAGATGGAGTGGACTTCAATTTACTAAAACCCATGGTGGTCATGCATTCACAACTTAAACCTGGGCAGCAAATGCAAGATAGGGCGAAATCCAGGTTCAAGGATTTCTTGAAGACAACCCTCACGAAATGTGACATCTCCATCACAGTCAAGAAGATACAAAATGAAAAACCATTTGGGAAGTAATCCCAAGTATTGGTGATATTTCCTTTAAACAAAGAATACAGACAAAGGTGTAAAGGCAGGTTAGCAAGACTGGGTACTCCCAACAAAAATCAGACAATTAATCAGGGTGCACAAGGCTTTGCAAGTTGTGCAGCACAGATTTAACACTATGCTATGCATTTCACTCTTATATCAATATGAGAAATAGTTGCATAGACTAAGTCTATATTCTCATAATTGGGGGGTTTTGCTGCAAAAACTGAAAATGATAGACAAGGATATTTATGTTGACAGAATCATCGTGACGAGTTGGAGTTAAAATATAGATTACCCTTGCTTCATATAACAGTCTGCAGGGCTTATAAATTGACCCACACTTGTCAACCGGTGACCAGTGACTGCAATTCAGTCTACTGGTAATAGTGGAAACAGCAACCAGATCGCTCGCAAAAAAAAGTGGTTGCCCACTAGCTTAAGAATACAGAAAGGAAATAAGTCAGATATTCCTAGATAGGTGTTAAGCAGACTGAAAAAGGCCTTGAAACAGGTCCCCTATCTCTTTCAGACCAGAAATGGAGAAGTAACCCCATCACATGAAAATGCAAGTAGCAACCACACCAACCACAGATTTGAGATATGATAAGACCATAAGACATTAGGAGCAGAAATTAGGCCATTCGGCCCATCGAGTCTTCACCCCCATTCAATCATGGCTGACAAGTTTCTCAACCCAATTCTCCCCGTAACCCTTGATCCCCTTGACAATCAAGAACCTATCTATCTCCGTCTTAAATATACTCAATGATCTGGTCTCCACAGCCTTCTGTGGCAGTGGATTCCATAGATTCACCATTCTCTGGCTGAAGAAGTTTCCCCTTATGTCTGACCTAAAAGGTATTTCCTTCACTCTAAGGCTGTGCCCTCGGGTCCTAGTCTCTCCTATCATGTCTGAAGTGAAATTAAAATCTTTGGAAAATGGTTATCTTCTGATGGTTAAACATCTTTTCTACTCTTCTGAAAGAAATTTAAATTAAGCAATGCCCAATGTAGTTAATTGTAATACCCAGTCACATTTGTAATGATAACTCAGAT
>NW_025965801.1:101320-106000 GCF_021869965.1 Rhincodon typus | reverse complement strand
TTGCAGTTTACTTTTATCTGTCATGCTCATATTTTCTGATATGGGAAATCAAAGTACAAGTAGCATAAGCGGATAAACAACAACTTAGTTAATTTATTCACTGATATCAAAGTGGCAATTTTTTTGCTGGAATAGCCAAATTCAGTTCAAAAATATTTTCGCACCAACCTCGTGCCAACATTGATTCATGATCTCATACACCGCCTTCGATGCTTGTTTTGGTCGATACAGTCGACAACCAGATGAAATGAACTCAACAACTTCAGCATTTGTTTTGGTTTCAAATGGCATTTTGCCCTCGTTATAAACTTCCCACATCAAAACACCTGCAAATTAAAGATTTGTTGACTTTACTAAACACAAATTAATCTTCGATCGAAGTATTCAGTTTACATGTGAAAAAGATCATCATTATGGCTGAAAACAAGTAGACTGAATTATCCTGGGAAGTAACTGATTTTTAGCAGATTGCTACTTTTCATTTATTCAAGTGGTTGGAGAAAGGATACATTCATGTGAATGTGCAACTAAATGGAATAAGGGCACATAGTCTGGAAGTAGTTTTCCAACGTTACATACAAATCGGGGAGCCTCACCATCCAGTGGATTATCTTGGAAAATTTGTCAATGTGCTGCACACTATTTACTCATAAATTTAAGTATTGTTGATTTTTGAGGTTTGTGATCACAATGACTTATTATAGTCAGTTGATGATTGGAAGCAACTTTCTAATAGTTTATTAAGAGGCAGTGGTTTAGATTTGATACATTATTAGTTAAATACAGAAAGGTGACAACTGGAGATGGTTCAGTGATAACAGAGGACAAACAGGCTGTCAGCATGGAAGGTTTCAATCTCGTTAAAGTTGTGAAGGCAGCTTCCTGCTCTCCAGATGAGGTGTTCAGGAACTCTTGTCAGTCTTCGTCCTCACCTTCTGGTCCACCTTCCATCTGCCTGCTGAGGACAGCTCAATGAAGACTGCTCTCAAGGGAAACTCCCCACCGAAGAATTCCCATCTGCCCAACTCTGGCTTACATTATTCTAGGTCCCTGCACAGATATTCCAATGCAGATTTAGCTTCCCTAACTCCCTTAGCCCCAGCACAATTATTCCAGTGTGTAATTAGCCTAGCCCCTGTGGGTTTCCCCCAACACCTCCTGTTGAGTACTCCTCTCTGAGCCTGGCACTTATTGATATATCATATTTCGAGAGAGCACTTATGTCCTCTGAGTCAATCAATTGCCTAAATTTATCTTGGCCAACAGTCAAGGGACTGCCACTCATAGCAACGTCCTTTGTTCCCACTCATCTGAGGGTTAGTTTACATTTCTTCTAAGAACAAATCCTTCTTAACTTTGAAAACAATACATTGATAATATGGTGTGCTTGGCGCCAAACAAATTGTTGATTCTAATCTTGGGCATTCTGACCTCCATGATTTTCATAAGTCTTCCCTTGTTTCCAAATATCAAAATGTTGTAAAGTTAATTACTGCTGGAATAGTTGTTAAATGAAATCTCACCAGGAAAATTTAGTTTTAAGGCACCCAATATTTGGCAGTAGGTTGTTGGAAAATCATGTATGTGAGCTCAATACAGATGAGGCCTCAAACAAAATAACTTGAATTTGGACAAATAACCCTTACTGTTAAAAATAAACTGCATTTAAATAGGTGATTGAAACATTTCACATTTTGCCTGTGGGTTTTATTTTGTGGATATAAAAAAAACTTCAATTTGTAAAACTTACGTATGGAAATAAATTTTAAGTCTCTAATAACCAAGTTTTAGCTGACGTTTTAAAAACTATGATTGCTTTGCTCATCTCAAAATGTCAGTGTTATTACAGATCTTGCAAATTTATTTGACAGAAAATTATTTCCTTTATCCTTTCATGGGATGTACATATCACTGCCGAGACTAACACATTGCTTTGCCATTTCTGAGGGCAGTGAAGAGTCAACCACATTACAGTGAGTCAACAGCCACTATAGCTAGACCAGACAAGGACAAATTTTTTTTTCTTGTCATGAATTCACTTCATTTTTACTATTTCTTTAAGAATGTAAGCCACACACACGGACCAGGTACTGAACTTTCAACAGTAACCATCCCTACACACTCAAATGAAGCTGCGTGCGAACACTATTTAAACAGGCAACAACACACTGCAGCAACACTGAACTATGCCAAGAGGAAGAAGAATACCTCTTCCAGGTTTTCAAGGATAATGGATATCCAAAAAACTGGGTCAGAAGATGCCTACACGAACAACATCAGGAAGATATTACACGCCCCGACACACTCATCACACTACCCTACATCAGGAACACATCGGAACTAACCACAAGACTCCTATGACCGCTGGGCATCAGAGTGGCACACAAGCCCACATCAACCCTACGACAACTGCTCACCCGAACTAAAGACCCACTCCCCGCCAAGGACAGGACCAATGTCATCTATAAGATCCCCTGCAGAGACTGTGAGAAACACTACATCGGACAAACAGGAAGGAAACTAACAACAAGGGTACACGAACACCAAATGGCTACAAAAAGACACAACCAATACTCACTCATCTCAATCCACATGGATAAGCAGAACCACCAACTCAACTGGGACAACACCAAAATCCTGGGGCAAGCTAAGCAGAGACAGGCACATGAATTCCTAGAAGCCTGGCACTCCACGAAGAAAGCCATTAATAAACACATAGAACTCGACCCCATATACACTCCACTCCAAAGGAAAACTGGAAGTGAGGCAATCCAGCTCAACAGACTCCAGAGTTTAAAAACCAGGTGGGAAAACACACCGACGCTTCATCGGAGACTGCACTGAAAATGTTACCCAGCATGGTAACAAAACGTCTGCGGAACAACAAACCAGCTCGGCGAGCCAACCAACCTCAATGACACAGCTCCGCCCACAGCCTCCACAGCCAGCAGCTCCAGAGGAGACAGCAGCACCCAGCCCTGCCGAGTCTTCACCATCCCCCCAGACCTACCCCTTACTGAGGATGAACGGTCAGTCCTCAGTAAAGGGCTCACCTTTGTCCCCCTCCACCCACAGATCAACGAATACCGCTCACGCTTGGACATAGAGCAGTTTTTCCGCCGCCTCCGCCTCCACGCTTACTTCTCTGACCGTGAACCTAACCCCCCCTCTACTGACCCCTTCTCCCGCTTCCAACACACCCCCTCCTCCTGGACACCACCCCAAGGCCTCCTCCCCTCCCTCGACCTCTTCATCTCCAACTGCCGTCGAGACATCAATCGCCTCAACCTCTCCACCCCTCTCACCCACTCCAACCTCTCCCCCGCAGAACGTGCAGCCCTCCGCTCCCTCCGCTCCAATCCCAACCTCACCATAAAAGCCGCGGACAAGGGAGGCGCAGTTGTAGTATGGCGCACTGACCTCTACATCGCCGAGGCCAGACGCCAACTCTCCGACACCTCCTCCTACCGCCCCCTTGATCATGACCCCACCCCCGAGCACCAAACCATCATCTCGCAAACCATCCACAACCTCATCACCTCAGGTGACCTCCCACCCACGGCCTCCAACCTCATCGTTCCCCAACCTCGCACTGCCCGCTTCTATCTCCTTCCCAAAATCCACAAACCTGAATGCCCTGGTCGACCCATTGTCTCCGCCTGCTCCTGCCCCACCGAACTGATCTCCAACTATCTCGACTCCATTTTCTCCCCCTTGGTCCAGGAACTCCCTACCTATGTCCGTGACACCACCCACGCCCTCCACCTCCTCCAGAACTTCCAATTCCCCGGTCCCCAACACCTCATCTTTACCATGGACGTCCAGTCCCTCTACACCTGCATTCCCCATGCAGATGGCCTTAAGGCCCTCCGCTTCTTCCTGTCCCACAGGCCCGACCAGTCCCCCTCCACTGACACCCTCATCCGCTTAGCCGAACTCGTCCTCACACTCAACAACTTCTCTTTCAATTCCTCCCACTTCCTACAGACAAAGGGGGTGGCCATGGGTACCCGCATGGGCCCAAGCTATGCCTGCCTCTTTGTAGGTTACGTGGAACAATCCCTCTTCCGTACCTACACCGGCCCTAAACCCCACCTCTTCCTCCATTACATTGATGACTGTATCGGCGCCGCCTCGTGCTCCCACGAGGAGCTCGAACAGTTCATCCACTTCACTAACACCTTCCATCCCAACCTTAAGTTTACCTGGACCATCTCTAACACCTCTCTCCACTTCCTGGACCTCTCTGTCTCCATATCGGGCAACCACCTAGAAACCGATATTCATTTCAAGCCCACCGACTCCCACAGCTACCTAGAATACTCCTCCTCCCACCCACCCTCCTGCAAAAATGCTATCCCCTATTCCCAATTCCTTTGCCTCCGCCGCATCTGCTCCCAGGATGAGGCATTCCACTCCCGTACATCTCAGTTGTGCTCGTTTTTCAAGGACCGTAACTTCCCCCCATCAGTGGTCGAGAACGCCTTCAACCGTGTCTTCACATCTCCCGCAACTCATCCCTCACACCCCGTCCCCGCAATAAGAACCAAAAAAGAATCCCCCTCGTCCTCACGTACCACCCCACCAACCTCCGGATCCAACGCATCATCCTCCGACACTTCCGCCATCTGCAATCCGACCCCACCACCAAAGACATCTTTCCCTCCCCACCTTTATCTG
>NW_025965801.1:0-1320 GCF_021869965.1 Rhincodon typus | reverse complement strand
TCAGCCTTTCTGCTCCTATGATGCTGCTTGGCCTGCTGTGTTCATCCAGCTCTGCACCTTGTTGTCTCGGATTCTCCAGCATCTGCAGTTCCTACTGTCTCAGGTACAACCATTCATTGTGTACATCCTTCCCTTACTAGACTTCCCAAAATGCATCACCTCACATTTATCAGAATTAAATTCCATTTGCCATTACTCTGCCCAATTTATCAGCTAATCAATATCAGATGGCAGCCTGAGACCATCATCCAATGCTTTTATCATCTGAAAACTTACTAATGATGTCTTCTATGTTCACATCCAAGTCATTAATAACAAACAGCAAAGAGTCCCAGGACCAAACCCTCTGGTACACTTCTGGTCACAGGCTTCCAATCACAAAAATAACCATCCACCTTTTACCCCTTGCCCCCTATTTGTAACCCAATTTTGCATTCAGTTTGTCAACTCGCCTTGGATTCCATAGGCACTTAACTTTCAGACTAGCCTTCCATGTCGGATCTTGTCAAAGGTCTTAATGAAGTTCGTGGAAACCCCATCAGCTGCATTGCCCTCAGCAATATATTTCGTCACCTTTTCAAAAACCCCAATTATATTAATCAGACAGAACCTTTCTCTAACAAATCCATGCTGACTATCTCTGATCACTCCCTGCCTTTCCAGGTGTTGATTAATCCTGTTCCTCAGAAGTTTCTCCAATAATTTCCCTACCACTGACATCAGACTGACTTGTGTGTAATTACTTAGCCTATCCCTCCTGCCCTTCTTGAAGAAAGGAACCACATTAGCTATCCTGCAGTCATGTAGCGCTTCACCTATGGCTAGCGGAGTATTAAATATCACCGCAGCAATCTTCCCTCATGCCTCCCATAGCCACCTGGGATACAGCCCATCATGCCCTGGGGATTTAAGCATTTTATGCCCACTAAAACATTCAATACCACCTCCTTATTAATCTTAACGTGTTTTTGAATCTCACCATCTCAATTGAAATCCCCAGCTACAATGACTTTGTCCTCTGAATACAGATGAGAAATATTCATTTAAGACCTTATCCATGCCCTCCGGCTCCGTGAACAGGTTGCCCCTTTGGTCTCTAATAGTTCCCATTAATCCTCTTTTAATATACTTACAAAAAGCCCTGGAGTCTTCCTTAATCCTATCTGCCAAAGATATTTCCTGGCCCCTCCTTGCCCTCCTAAATTCCTTTTTAAGTAACCATTTTCACACGCTATACTCTTAAAGGGCCCCCCTATTTGAATGCACTGGACCTGCCATGCGCTTCTTTCTTTTTCTTCAGCCTCTCTGTCTCTTGACATC
>NW_025965800.1:100674-106000 GCF_021869965.1 Rhincodon typus | reverse complement strand
TAGCTATGGGAATTGCAGGGTTACAGGGATAGGATGAGACAGGCTACGTCTGGGTGGGATACTCTTCAGAGGGCCAGTGCTGACTCATAGGGAAGCAACCTTCAAAGGTTTATGCATATGTATCTGCAGGTCCCTCTGTTCTTGTACTCTGCTTAAAATAGTATTACTTCGATTTTACTATTTATGATGTTGTTTCTCCTAATATTTACATGTATTCAAATTAAATTGTGTCAAGCATATGTCTACCCATTTCATTGGTCCCTTGAAATCTTGCTGGTGCCTGCTAATATTCTGCTTATTATTATGTTGCTAAGTTTTATATTGTCTGCAAACTTTAGAATTTTACTCCCGATACCTAAATATATATAAATAAAAGAAGAAATTGTGATTCTAATGCAGACACCCGGCTGACCCTGTTTCCTACTTCTCTCCTGTCAGAAAAATATCCATTTACTGAGAATTCTTGCCTCCCATCACTTTGCCAATGATAGGAGGCCTGGCTCCACCTCCTCCAGAGGGGAACAGTAACTCCCTGAACAGATTGATTCGAAGATATCAAACACCAAGTTCTCACCATTCCATTTCACTCTCTGACTGGTGATGCCCATTGAAAATCTAGATATAAAACAATACTACATTACCCTAATCAGCTCTTTCTGTTATTCGATCAACATTGACAGTCATAAAATAACTAACATTAAACAAATCTCTTCTCACTACCCTTTTTATCTGTTGGCTGTTTAAGTAAGGATTCATTTTGTCATTGATAATGATTTCTTGTTTTCCCACTAATGGAATTCAAGTGACTGGTCCATCTCTTTTTCAAACAGTCAGATGGCATTTACTATTCTCCAGTTCTCTGACATCGTTCCAGTATCGGAGAAGGATTATAATGTTGGGGACAGAACATTTCATTCCAGCTTCCCTGAACAACCTAGAAAGCATCTTATCTCGAAAAGTTAAAAATAATTATTCATATTATAATTCCAAGCCAGTTAATGAAGAAACAGAGGCTTCTTCTAAGAAATCAGCCACAACTTTAAAAGCAATAAGATGTAGACCCGAACCGCAATTCATGCAGTTTATTCTTTTTACTTCCATGTCAGAGTTGTTTCAGAGAGAAACTGGGAATGAGCACATTCCCTTTAACAATCACCCAGCTGCTCAAAAGACTTTGAAAAACAATCTCAAAAGCAAACATATAGGTGGTAGTGCTCAGGATCTTTGTTATATCCAACTACTTTAGAAACTGGGAATAAATGCAGTAAAGGGTGACAAACATTCCAGAAATTTATCAACTTGGAACAGTCTAATAGTGTCACATGAAATGTGGCTAGCTCAAGTAAATAATATACAAAGTGTATATTTTATCCACTGATCTATGCAAAGCACCTAGAAAACCTGAAAGCCTATTATTTTTTGTTGTACATGGCCGCACTCCAACTGCAAAGTACAAATGTAACTCTTTACATACATGCACTGTAAAAGGACCACGCATCAAATCACACTAAGGCAAACTATCTCCATGATGATAGACACACAGGAGGAGCTGCAGGTTGCTCTCATATTTGTCCCTGTTTGTACTTCTTCAACTTGCACATCCGAAGATTCATTGAAACTGAAAGAATATTGAGAGGCCTGAATGGAGTGTACATGGAGAAGATGTTTCTATTAGTAGGAGACACCAGGACCTGAGGGCACAGCCTCAGATTGAAGGGGTGATCCTTTAGAGCTGAGATGAGGTGGAATTTCTTCAGAAAGAATGTTGAATCTGTGGAACTCTTTGTGAGTGTGTGTGTGTTTGTGTGTGTGTGTGTGTAACTCGTTGCTGCAGCAGGTTGCAGACGCCAGGTCACTGGATGTATTTAAGACAGACATAAATATGTAGGTTCTTCATCAGTGATCAAAGTGATCAAGGGTGATGGGAGGAAAGCAGGAAAATGGGGTTGAGGAACATTTCAGCCATTATTGATCAGTGGAGCAATTTTGATGGGCCAAATAGCCTAATTCTGCTGCAACATCTTATGGTCTTAAGACTATTTGCAGGACGAGCTGTCTGTTAGCACAAAGAAACAGAACTAGATTGGAAGACATCCCAGAAGTGACAAACCTTATATCCTCATGAAGTCAGTGGCTGTTTACTGTTATATTGTTTAAAAAGTGTTCGGTATTGTTATGTGTTTGTGCCACGAATATCAAGAATCCAACATGACTCACTATTTCACTCATGCACCTAACTAACAATGTACTGTTCTACAACACATGGTAAGACTTAAGAAATACGTTCAATGCCATTCAGCTCACCTGGACAGTGATTCTGGGGAATTAATAATGAAAAATATGGACATGTTGGAAATGTTAACAGGTATTTTATGCCTGTTTTCACTTAGATGGGCAGACGGTGGGATTTGAATTCAGTAAAAGTCCAAAGTGGTGAACATTGCTAATTGTTGGGAAAATTATTGGGTTCACTAATTCCCTTAAAGAGGGAAACTGCCAACCTTACCTAGTCTGGACAACATGTGACTCCACACCCACAGCAATGTGTTTAGCTCTTAACTACCCTCTGGGATGGGCAATAAATGCTGGCCTAGCCAGTGATGCCCTCATCCCATGAATGAATTAAAAAAAACCCATGTTGACCACTGAATTTTCAATCAGATTTGTAGAAGAAGGACTATTGATTGTATACACCAATCGCATTGCCAACTTTACCGGTGATGCCATCTGCGAAGACTTAAGCAGGAGTATCCACTGCTTCTGCTTCCGTGGAATGAATCCATTTACTTTAATTGAACACAATAAGTCTGGGTTGATCAGCTACATTGAGTCCCACATGACAACCGGGAGTTGTCTGTCCCTCTGCCACTGTTTTTGCATCTAAGATGTAGGAAATACAGGAAGGCTGTATTTTCCTGAGGTCCGTGCTAGTGGCCCTGGAGAGGTGGATCACAACAGGTGGGGCATTCCTGCTAGTGGACCTATTAGAGGCCAGCAAACACAGTGCAATTTTATCTAATTTCCCTCCCTTTGTCCCAGGGAAGGTTCTCCTGCTCCAACTTCACCACTTGGAGAGGTGAGGTCAGGAATCACAAGGATCCCATTCAGCATCAGTGAGGCAACATTCTGTCACATAATAAAAAGAGAAAGTGCTGGAGAATGTCAGTGGGTCTGACAGCACTCGTGGAAAGAAACAGAGTTAATATTTTGAGTCTGATGTGAATCTTCTTCAGAATATGTACACCCACCGATGCCAGACCTCAGCCAGAGTGTTGGGTAGAGTTGTGGGTGCCACATTGTAGAAAAGATGTGAATGCACTGGAAAGAGTGCAGAAGTGGTTTACAAGAATGGTTCCAGAAATGAACAATTTCAGTGAAGAGGATCGATTGAAGAAGATGGGACTGTTCTTCGAGAGAAGAGGGCTGAGAGGAGATTTCATTGAGGTTTCGTAATCATGAGCGGGCTGGATAGAGTAGATAGGGTGAAGCTGTTTCTGCTCATAAAAGGAACAAGAATGAGTGGGTATAGATTTAAAGTGATGAGCAAACAAAGCAAGGATGACGTGAGAAAGAACTTTTTCAAACAGCAATTAGTCAGGGGATTGAATGTGCTGCCTGGAAATGAGGCATTCAAGATGGGCATTGGATGTCTTTTTGGTTAGAAATGGTATGCGGGGATATAGACAAAAGGCAGGAGATTGGCACTAGGTAACAGAACTGATGCTGAATGACCTCCTCCTGCAATATAACAATTTTAATAACCTTGAAAATCTCTCAATTGACTATGATGCCATTTTGTGCATTTCTGTATATGTTAGCCAATGTAACATGTCGGACAGTTAGTTGAATTCTTCTTGAGTCAGGTATCTGAAGTTTATCTACAACTATTTGTAAGGTTGCGATATCACAGATTCAGATATATAGTCTTGGTTCTATACTACTGATGTTACTGTGTATTACACTGACTGACTGCATCACACAGAGACAGAGTGACTGAAGGTGACAAATTGAAGGTACAGTTCTGTGTGGTCTAGAATCTTAGCCATAATTGAACATGCCACCTTTTCTTCTTAAAGAGGGTGAACCCTTTGCTGACAACATGATCAAAGACACAACATATAATTGTCTCCAGGCGTTCAATCAAGTTTTAATGCTCGCATGGTACAGCCAGATCTAGGCCTTGTACCGCATCACAACCTGTTGGCATAGCTTCACTCTGTGGTGTGCTATCTTTCATAGCAGATGGTGTGTATCATTTATCATTGCTATGTGGTTGTTGTCTGGTATAATATTGTATCATCCTGTGTGAAGGATATTGATGAAATGTAATTTGAATGTTGCCATCTATTTATTTGCATTGACCATTGCTGTTTACA
This sequence comes from Rhincodon typus, assembly GCF_021869965.1. Lineage (NCBI taxonomy): Eukaryota > Metazoa > Chordata > Chondrichthyes > Orectolobiformes > Rhincodontidae > Rhincodon > Rhincodon typus. Next base: position 101,624 of record NW_025965800.1, on the reverse strand, counting down.
ATGTCCTGTGACCTGTGGTTTTCTTGAATCCATGGGCTCAAATGAAAGTCTCAAATTCATATGCTTTGACCCAGTTCAGATTGGGATGCTTGTCTGCATGCTTATTTATTATGCTTATGTACCATTCATGAGATGTGGGCAAATGTTGGCTAGACCAGCATTTATTGCCCATCAAAGGTTGAGAGGTAACCCTATATAAGTTTATAAAATAATGAGGGTTGTAGATCGGGTTAATGGTAGGTGTGTTTTTCCCTAGGATGGGGGATTTCAAGACTAGGAGGCACATTTTTAAGGTGAGAGGAGAGAGACTTTAGAAGGATATGAGGGGCAAAGTTTTTACACAGAGGGTGGTTTGCGTAATGAATGAATCTCTTGAGGAAGTGTTGGATGTGGGTACAATTACAATGTTTAGAAGACATTTGGATAAATACATGAATAGGAAAGATTTGGAGGATATGGGCCAGAACAGGCTTTCTTCTGTGCTGTATCATTTCCATGGTTCTTTGGTTCTAAAGTCAACCATTATGGGCACGGCTGGAAGGTTATCCACACGTCTTCCAATCATGAGGCAGAAGTAATATGGTGATATAAGTTAGACTGGCAAATTATCTGTAAACCATTTTAAACATTCATTGAACTAACATATGCTCCTTTCTGGAATCACTTTGTCCTGATCTGCAGCCTATCGAGAAGGAAATAGCTTCCCATTGTACATCAATGTCTGCTGCTGTGTCACTGTATCTGCTTTTTCAAGTTTACTACATTGGATCAATGTAATGACTGCTCAGTCCAGTCCCAAGTTACCACATGAACTGAGATAGTAGGAACTGCTGATGCTGGAGAATCTGAGACAACAAGGTGTAGAGCTGGATGAACACAGCAGGCCAAGCAGCATCAGAGGAGCAGGAAAGCTGACGTTTTGGGTCTAGACCCTTCTTCAGAAAAAAAAA
>NW_025965800.1:0-674 GCF_021869965.1 Rhincodon typus | reverse complement strand
ATCCCCTCCCTAACTCCCCACCTACACTCACCTTTACTGGCTCCATCCCCGCCTCTTCGACCTGTTTGTTTCCTCTCCACCTATCCTCTTCTCTATCCATCTTCTATCCGCCTCACACTCTCTCCCTATTTATTTCAGAACCCCCTTCCCCTCCCCCATTTCTGATGAAGCATCTGGGCTAGGCCTGAAACGTCAGCCTTTCTGCTCCTATGATGCTGCTTGGCCTGCTGTGTTCATCCAGCCTTGCACCTTGTTGTCGTGGACTCAGTAATGTTGTGCATGCAAGCATTTATCCCTTGTTATCAATCCTCTGATTCAACATTAAAATTAAACAAAGAACTAGGGATTCAGGAAATCTGAAACAAAAGCAAAAATTGCTGGAGAAACTCAGCAGGTCTGACAGCCTCCGAGGTGAGACGTACAGAGTCAGTATTTGGAGTGCAATATCAAAAACAAATTGTTGGGAGAAACTCTGCAGGTTTGGCAAAAATAGACGAGTCAGGCAGGAGTCGAACCTACAATCTTCTGATCCGTAGTCAGACGCGTTATCCATTGCGCCACTGACCCAGTTGTGAAAGTTGTCTATCTCGCCAAAAGTAGCAATAAATTGACATAACAAGGTGCAGGGCTGGATGAATACAGCAGGCCAAGCAGCATCATAGGCGCAAACTATC
>NW_025965799.1:105184-106000 GCF_021869965.1 Rhincodon typus | reverse complement strand
CATTTTGGAGTCTGAAAACGCAATGCATTGTGAGGTAGATATAAGGAGATTCAAGTTTAGGAGATAAAAAGCAAACAAAAACAACAAAAAAATCAGACAGTAATGATTTCTCACCTGTTGAATAGTATAGGAAACTGTTCACAGCAGTTGGTTATGCGAGAAAGATTTGGAGGTTTTGCCTTCCTTTTAAATATAGGCTTTTCAGATATTATCTGCCCATCACTGATTTATTACTCCAATATCACCACCAATAATTCCACAACCTCTTACACAATGTGATTTACCCTTTGCTGCATTGCGACATTCACAGGTATATCATCAAACAAGGACATATTTCTGTCTGAGACCCAGAACTTGAATTCTCATTCTGTTGGTGTTTTCATGGACTTTACTTTTCTAACATTTAATCTCCTTTAGGGGGTATTAGATTGGTACTTACTTCTATAAGAAACCATATTCTAGTATAAATGTGTATGTACAGGATTAACATTTGATGTAATCTCATATAGAACATAGAACATAGAACAGTATAGCACAATACAGGCCCTTCAGCCCACGATGTTGTGCCGAACTTTTACCCTAATCCTAAGGTCTATCTAACTTCCACCCCTACCTTATACTATCATCCATATGCCTATCTAGTAGCCACTTAAATGCCCCTAATGAGGCCAACTCTACTACCCTTGCCGGCAATGCATTCCATGCCCCATCCACTCTCTGAGTAAAGAACCTACCTCTGACGATTCCCCTATATCTACCTGATTAATGAGAGACAACAAGGTGCAGGGCTGGATGAACACAGCAGGCCAAGCAGCA
>NW_025965799.1:12709-25184 GCF_021869965.1 Rhincodon typus | reverse complement strand
ATTTCTGAAGAAGGGTCCCGACCCAAAACGCCAGCTTTCCTGCTCCTCTGATGCTGCCTGGCCTGCTGTGTTCCTCCAGCTCCACACTATATTGTCTCTGACTCCAGCATCGGCAGTTCTCACCATCTCCATTTTATTGACTCTGGCTTCCAGCATCAGCAGTGATTACTGTCTCCATGTAAATGCAAGTTGTTTTGGTAGACTTCTGCTGTTGTGGCTGTACAAAGCAATCACACTGACTGAAAATTATGGAAGTTCCTTAAGGATGTCAAACTCTATTTAGTCAAAAAGTTTAAAGTAGTTTATGAGAATTAAATACAAGTGCCTGAAATTTCCTTGGCAATGTGGTGGTATTGTGCTTTGATATGTGTTGATGTTAATAGAAATGCAGTTTTGACGTTTCCACTGTCCCTGATTTTGTGTCCATGTTGCTGGAATTCCAACAGCATTATTTTGAAACATGCATTAACCATTCCTTTTGTTTGGGTCTTAGGTCAACCACTTCAGTAATATCTTCCAGTCATTCCCAAACCTGTCTCTGTAAGTAATGCTGCCCTGATTTTGTGATCTGCTATATTTGGGATTATGCCTCCCCATATCCATGAGTTAGGCACTACTGTCCCAGGAACACAAAGGGAGAATTGTGGCAAATGTTGTAATGGGAGCTCTTCCCTCTAATTTGAATCGGTTACTGGCACTGGAAGAAACCTGTACCACATTTACCACACAAACACTGCGCCAAATTCAGTGAAGTACTAACTCTTAATAAAGCTGGAGCTCACCATTAAAAGGAAAGTTTCTGGGCTGGCAGAAATTTTGATTTTCTTTTACATAGAAGATGCGTGTGGCCAACACTGCTGCCTTTGTTGGTGAAAGTCTGAAGGCCACACTGCCGGACCTATGGAAAAAATTGGTTGTTGTTTTCGGGGCTGCCTGTCATTCTCTCCCAAAAGAAGTACCAACTGCCAAGAAAGGGTTGCTGGCCGAGTCAATATCATCAGTCAAATGCTTCACATATGGCTGAAAGTAAGTGCTCCCTGTTAACAGAACCAATAAACAGAGCAATGTGTCACTCAATTTTGCATCAATTTCTTGTGTGACCATCAAGCTTGACACAAACTGGCTCAATGTCTGAGTTAACATTTCGACCATTCTGCACAATCGTTACTCATTATAACAAATACTCCTGATGTATGGACTCCTGGAATGGGAGCTGACTGCAGCGATGGCAGAACGGACACTCCTGGCTGTGGTAGGCCTGGAGCGGGGACCATGCAGAAGTCCTGGAGCTGTGTCTGGGACCCTGGCCAATGAAGCTGAACTCTATTTAACTACTTTCTTCTATTCTTCTTGTACCTCAACATGGCGTTGGATTGTTGCAACTGAACACTTTTCACTGCATCTCCCTAAATATATGTAACAATAAATGAATTCATTCGTTCCTTCTCTTTGACTTTTTCATTGGGCCTAATCTAGACAGCATATTTTTTTGAAGATAAAAAAGAGATCGGCAATAAGATGTAAAGCATCCTTACTAAGGTGCTCTTTTCCAAAAAGCTTATCAGTCATGGACACAAAAAACACACTGCTTTCTCAACAGAACTCTTCAAATTATGTGGATTCTTTTGAATGTCACAACAGTGGATGCTCCTGGATGTTTAATGATATTTCTGTGGTCTGACATCATCTGAGCAGAGACTAAGTGTAAATGTTTTCCATTTATGAAGTGATAGGGTTTGATTAAAAATAGCTACGATGCCACTTTTGTACCATACGCACTGGAGGGTGCCTTGCTAGTGAATTATCTGGTGAATTCTGATGCCAGTTGCCAATTAAGGGGGAATTGTAGCTTGTTAAACACCTTATTGGCACCATAACTCACATTATCAATATTCAGCTTCCTATCTTACCAAATGTGCTAAAGAACTAAGCATTTGACAATTTCAGCATTGAAGTTAGGGTGGTGGCCTGGTAACTTCAGCTCTCTGCTTGCCCCAAAGAACCTCTATGTGCTTGGCACCAGGCACATTCCATGAGCACTGGCCACAAGCACCCCATGATCAAGACATTGGCACCCGACATGCCAGCCTGTAAGAACTTTAATGGCCCATCTACAATCCACTCACACATTTCCACTTCTGTAATTCAAAGCTACACTTTGGCCTGCACCAACAATTACCATTGTAATGTTGCAGTAAGGACACTGTGCACTCAGGAAGACACAGCCAGCTCAGGGTCTGGGCCAGGCTGTATTGCCAGCCTCTTCGCTCATGCTCAGATTGAGTGACCACTGTGAGAGTGCTCACTCACTCTGAGTCTATCTAGACACATTGCCTTACCCTTACCTTTTCATGCTTTGCCCCGTCAGTCAGAGATACCAGGATCATTATATTGCTATATAGCCTTGCTGTTTAGTACAGACACAAAGCCAGGAAGCTTGTCACGTTAATCAGCAGTCCTCAGTCAAAACGAGGGAGATAACCTTTGCTTTGGGTTTGCCACACAAAGCCAAGAACAGCGTCCAATAACAGTCCAGGAGATTAGACATGGTCAGTCAGTTGTTTGGGGCTGTATGAGTCAAGATATTCTCCACTTGGGGTGAGGAGATAACCCACCACCCATTTTGAATCTTTCTGCTGTACAGAGATCTGTTTTCCTCCTGGATTGAGTGGGGGAAGATGTTGCAGGCAATTGTGAGAGTGGTACACCATGAACCTTGGTGGGAGGTTGGTACAATAGTAGAGATAGAGTGAGGTATTGGAGAGACAATAGTGGCACTTAACATTGGTCATTGGCCTTCTTCCTACGTTACTGTGTATTTCTTCCCGATGGCTGAGACTGTACTAAGTCAGGTGGCAACCTCAGAGCAGGCTGGCATGGTCTGGTATCAAGGCCTCCTCTGCTGGTCCTGGGGAGAACTGGATTCAACCGGCACTTCGCCAAAACAAGTCAACTTCAGCCCTGTGTGTCTCATTTTTCTATTCTCACTGATTCCTTCTGAGGCATGGGGCAGAGGTTCTCAAAATTGCCCCTTATATTTTTTGAATGCAATGAGTAGTTCTGGCTTGTGAATACCTGAGTTGTGAAGATGTGATTTGACAGTGTATCTTCAAAAAAAAATGGAACATTTGTTGTGCTTGTTTGAGTGGCTTTTCAGTCAGTAGTACCCTAAACCAACCTTTCAGATTGTTCCCTGGAGAGAGCAAAGCACAATTAGGTCCCTGTGTCAGTGTGATGTAGCCAAATGAAAATTGCTACACAATATAAATGAAATGAAAGCAGATAATGTTACACAGAAGCCAAGACATCAGAGGTTACAGAACTGCTTTATAATTATTTATATTATGCTTGGTGTCAGGTCAGCTGCAGGCCACAACATGTAGAAACTGAAAGCACTAACTTAACATTTAAACAATGTCCTTTAATCTTCTCAGGATGTTCAAAAATGATTAACAACCAATAAAACTACTTTTTAAATTACAGTTTTAATAATTCACTTTGGACACAGCAGGTTCTCAAAATCAGCAAATGAATGGTTGGCTTTGGAGGTTTCATTGAGGGATGAATTTTGGAAAACACCTTGCCATTAATGCTATTGAATCTCTTACCTCTAGCTGACCAGACAGTTTAATGTTTGATCCAAAATGTCCCACATTTGACAATGCTCAGAACTGCACTGGGGTTTAGCCTCAATTATGTGTGCAGGTTCATAGTAAGGCTTGAACCCAGAATCTTCTGATTTTAAGTATTACAAAATGATACATGTTGGTATTGGAGAGAATTTACTGGAAACATAGAGGTTCCATCATGCATCCACTTCTTTCAGCGCAGTGCTTACCATCATGGACTATTGAGATAAATGTATTCAGAATAGTTTTCTCCTACACTGATGCCACCACTGTGATGAAGGTTTATGATGGCTTAATATTATTATTTGGAAATTTGGATTTTGTAGTGAACAGAATCAGGTATAGCTTTATGTTCTATTTGTATTTTTATAAGTTGTAGTCTTAGTTTGATTTTTGAATTCTGTGAGTGCTCTGGATTGACTGGAAATTTATTTATATGCACTTAAATGAGGCAAATAGTTCAATGCTTTAGGGTAGAACAATGAAAATAGTTGGGCAGTGCCTCGCAACAAGGTGTCCAAGGACATTGGAAACAGAATCAGAAACAAGTTCTTTTCGAAAGGCAGAACAATCCAGAGTGCGCAGATCCATTTCAGAGGGAGAAGCAGGTCCTTCAGAAAGAAATAAAAGGCCTAAAACAGCATCAGTGCAGATTAGCAGTCTTCTAAACAGTCAGAGCAGAAGAGAAGAAGTCCTCATTGGTTTAGGAGAATGCGTCAGAAACAGAGGATGGTGGAAAATGAGTTTAAGGAACCCATGTTAGTAAATAAGTGCTGTGTTATCAATTCATTTAAGGGTCTCAGGAAGAGAAATTAAATAAATGAATAGATTAAGTCACTGCAGACATTTGCCTAAAAGAAACAAATCACAGCCAACCGAACAAAGAACTTTAAAATAGAGAAAGGTGACCCTTAACTGAGGTTTGAGTATTTGCAATGCTGTTGAGTGAGAGGGTAGAATCTTTATCTTTTGAAATGTGTAATACCACCATTTAAACTGGTTCTGTAAAATATAGTTAGTGTTGTCTGTCTTTGTGAGTGCAATAAAATTTTATATTCTTGCGTCAAAAGTACAATAACAGCCCACTGTGAAATTGTTCAGTGACAGACAACTATGGTAAATAAATTATAGCAGCAAAAGCTTCACTTTGGTATCCGACTTGTCCAGTTGGGACAGCTGGGACCATAACACTACTTTTATCTATAGTGACACACCATGTCTTTCCACTTTGCTGGATGATGATTGAAGACCAGCTTTGACTTTCCATCCTTTCTAGAGATCATGGAATCTTTTCTCGATTTCGTCTCAGATCCCACATAGCAAAGATTGCTCAATGATTCCTCCTCAGATGTGCTTCCTCATTTGAGGAAATGACTTATCGGCAGATGTTCTTTATAGTCACTTGCAAAGATTCTGTGCAATTGCAGATTTATGTTCAATAGTAGTAAGAAGAATCATTCCTGCCAGACATGTTCTGCAAGTCAGGCTCCAGGACAAATTGTACTTCCAATGAAGGTGGGTGTCCACTAACATGCACAAGTAGGAGTGGCACATTCTGTAAACTCGGCCATAGTGATATCAGCAAATGTGTGTAAAGTACCTGAGCTGTCTTTGTGGTTCACATCATGGTACAATATAAAACAGGTGATACAACGGATTCCATCCTCTGAATGTTTTAGGTGTTCCTTGTACTGGTGAGGCTCATTGCCACTTTAACTCAATTGCAGCACAGAAAGAGCAATGCGTTTGCAAAAATATCAGCAGCAACAAAAACTGTAAAATGATTAATGTGCATCCTTCAACATGCCCTCGGAAAAAAAAATACATTAAACTGATTTTGTGCTAAGAGTAACAGTGAGGCAAATGATATCCACTTTAACCACCCAAATGCATGCCCAACTTTCTAAGAGCTGCATGTTTAAATCCTCCAATAAGGTTTTGACCCCTGCCACCTTTCTATTCTGCCTTAAATACACTCAATGCCTTAGCCTTCTGCTGCAATGAGTTCCACAGGTTCACTGCGTTCTGGCTGAAGAAATTCCTCCTCACCTTAGTTCTAAAGGATTGTCCCTTCATTCTGAGGCTGTGCCCTTGGGTCCTAGTCTCTCTTTCTCGTGGAAACATCTTCACTATGTTCAATCCATCCAGGTGTCTCTGTATTCTGTAAGTTTCAAATAGATGCCCCATCATCCTTCTAAACTCATTGAGTACAGACCCAGAGTCCTCAACCGCTCCTCAACCTTTTGAAGATGCATGATCTTAATCACTCCACTATTGGTGGCTGTGCTTTCAGCTGCCTGGGCTGTAGCTCCAGAATTCCCTCCTTAAATCTCTCTTCCTCTTTCAAATGTATCTTAAAGCCAAATGATTTGTCATTTGCTCTAATATTTTGTGGGGCTTTTTTTTTGTTTATACAGTCATAGAGATGTACAGCATGGAAAAGGACCCTTCGATCCAACTCGTCCATGCCGACTAGATATCCTAAAATAATTAATCTAGTCCCATTTGCCAGCATTTGACCCATATCCCTCTGAACCCCTCCTATTCATATACCCACCCAGATACCTTTTAAATGTTGTAATTGTAACAGCCTCCACCACTTCCTCTAGCAGTTCATTTCATACACACACCACTCTCTGCATGAAAAAGTTGCCCCTTAGGTCCCTTTTAAATTTTTTTTGTTTCATAGTGCTCCTTTGGAGTTTCTTAGGATACTTTATAATATTAAAGGTGCTATATAAATACATGTTGTGGTTATTATTCACTCAAACTATGCTATATCTTGACGGTTTTTATGTTAGTTTATTAGATCGACAGTCATATCAATGGCCTCCCCCCCATTCATCATCCAACCTCAACCACTCTTTTGGCAATGATTATGCCACACTCTTTGACTCCCAAGCATAAAATCTCAGGCTTCTGTTTGTTCACATTGCTTTGTATGATTCATCATTCAAACATGTACATTTCACATTAATCATTAATCAGCTGATGGCATTAATACACTAGCTGGAGCATTCTTGGTTGTTATAGCATCCAGTACTCCCAGTGTGATTGCTGTGCAAATTGTTGCAATAAATCAATAAATGTTCACCTCTTTCTTGTCCTTCCATGTGATAATATCCAGTTTTTTTAAAAAAAGTCTTCAAGATAATGTTTTTTCTCATGCTTCTACTATGCAGCTGTCTTTCACCTTTTCCTTTTCATGTCTCCACCCTCAGTCTTCACATTCAGAAATGAAACACATTGAACTTTTTTGTAGTTGTTATGTACTAAACCAATTCTTGGAAAGGTTGTAAACGAAGGGGAGGATGGGGTAGTTGTGATTATTCATTTCACAAGCTAAATTCAAAAGATTTCTGTTACAGATCAACATAGGGGTCAAATATAAATATACTGTTTATTAAATGAAAGTTACTAAATAAACAGTTTGCATTAGAATGATGCACTTCATAATCTTAATTAGGCCAAAGCGCTTCATTACTAATTAATTAGAAAGGATGGAAAGTCGAAGCTGGTCTTCACGAATGCACTGAACTGACAGCTATATTTTGTGCTCAAATCATTAAATTGGGACATAAACTCCAAACTTTGGATCTGAGCAGAGATATCGGCGAAAACAGCAGAAAAATTTGTCCGTTTTCCTTCCAATTAATTTATGTTTTCCAGCCTGAGAAGGTAAACACAGCCTTAATTCCAAAAACAGAACGTGTCTGGCTCAGTACTATACTGAAGGGTCAGTTTTGAACATGTCTCCAGCATCAGCATTTCAATCCAAGTGGCAGTGCTACCGTTGTCCCATGACTGACTGATGTCCCTAATTGGAATGACCAACACCTTTACTCTGTGGGTTGGTAAAAGTGAAATACTGAAAGTCATTTCTCGTTTTTTCCCCCTGTAATTGACATCAGTAACTGGGTGGTTAAATAATATAAAGACTTGTTATAATCTATAACCGGAAGGTGGCACTAAATTACAGTAAAAGGTAATTTCCTGCAATAATATAATCGCCACTAGAGGGTAGGCATGAGACGTTTCAGTCAAAAAATGGTATAGAGGAAAATTATTTTAGCATAGCTGTAAAATGTCCGATATTTTATGGAACGATCACTTACAATTTTGATGTATTTCCACTTTTAATTCATCTGCTTCCCCTCTAATACTGTTCCTTAGAAAGGAAAAAAAAATATTTGCATATGGAATTCCCAAAACATTTTCGATGTGATTATTATTGAATTGCAGGAAAGACTGCAACCTGTTTGTGCATCGCAAAGTTCCACGAGTTCTGGAAATTCATTATGAGCAAAAATACACTGCAGAAAAGGGAACAGCTTTCAAAGGGGAACTTGAGATATACTTGAAAATAAAACAAAATAAGGCACGATGAGAAGAGCAGGGTGCGGAAAGAATTGGAAATTTCTTTCAAAGACCAGGCAGAGGTATAAAGGGCTGAACAGCTTCCTTCAATGCTGTATATTTCCAAGACAAAACTCAAAGATAAGGGCTGAGAGATGCACTAAAGCTTGATCCAGTTACTGCCAAGATGCAGTCGGCAAAAACCACCCCCTAATGTCTTTCTGCGGAAATATAACGAGGGTCTGTACAGTTATCAGACCCTTTCTGTGCCTCAATACATGTATGTATATAAATACTGTCCTGCATGAGTAAGACTGTGTTAGAGAATAAGCTCAAAATAAGCTCATGCTTGGCATGCGAGAAGTAGCGGGATCGATACCCACATTCTGGGGTGACATGATGGCTCAGTAGTTAGCACTGCTGTCTCGCAGTATCAGGGACTCTGGTTTGATTCTAGCCAGGAGCTACTGTCTGTGTGGAGTTTGCACATACTCCCCAAGTCTGTGTGGGTTTCCTCTGTGTGATCCAGTTTCCTCCCACAGTCCAAAGATGTGCAGGCTAGGTGGATTGACCACGCTGAATTGCCCACTGTATCCAGGGATGTGCAGGCTAGGTGGATTCGACATGGGAAATGCAGGGTTACAGGGATAGGGTGGGCCTGAGTGGAATGTTCTTCAGATGGTCAGTGTTGACTCAGTGGGCTGAATGGCCTGCTCCCACACTATAGGCATTCTAAGAAAATGCCTTTGGCTTGTGCAACTGAAGGGAATGTCAAACTCAAATGTTTGTTTTTGTTCATACACAAAGACTGTACTGAACTGCTTTAGTACCTGTGAACGTAGAGTAAAAAAAAATGAATAAAGTATGTTTTTGCAATAAGGAAGAATGTTTCTACGACCAATCGTAAGAACCAGATAATCTGTTTCATTGGTTTTGATTGAAGAATAAACATGTTTTAGTTGTTGCTGGATGATAATGGAATAGTTTAGGTTAGATGGGCTTCAGATTGGTTTCACAGGTCGGCGCAACATCGAGGGCCGAAGGGCCTGTACTGCGCTGTAATGTTCTATGTTCTATGTTCTATGTTCTAAGTTATAAATGTTGGTAAGGTCAACCCAGAAGGATGCGATTGTACAGGAGGGGGTGCAGAGGAGATATAGCAGCATGTTGCCTTGGTTGGAGCAATTCAGCTATGAAGAGAGGCTGAACAGTCTCAGAGAAAGTAGGAACTGCTGATGGTGGAGTCTGAGATAACAAGGTATAGAGCTGGATGAACACAGCAGGCCAAGCAGCATCAGAGGAGCAGGAAAGCTGACGTTTCGGGTCTGGACCCTTCTTCAGAAATGGGGGACAGGAAGGGGATTCTGAAATAAATAGAGAGAGGGGGATGCGATGATGGAAGGTGGATAAAGGAGCAGATAGGTGGAGAGAAGACAGACAGGTCAGGTTGCTTGTTTAGAACAGAAAAGGCTGAGAGGAGACCTGACTGAGGTGTATAACATTATGTGGGACCTGGACAGATTGGATAGGAAACAGCTGCTCCCCTTAGTTGAAAGGTCAATAAGAAGGGGCATAACTTTAAGGCAGAGGATTTAAAGGGGACTGGAGGAATTTCTATTGCACCCATAGGGTGGTGGGAATTTGAAATGCATTGCCTGGGAGGGTTGCAGAGGCAGGAAACCTTACAATCTCTAAAAAATACATGGATGAGCACTTGAAATGTAATAACATTCAAGGCTCTAGGCCAAGTGCTAGAAAGTGGGACAAGCGTAGTTAAGTTGGTACAGACTCAATGGGCCGAACAGCCTCTTCTGTGCTGTATGACGCTATAGCTCTTCTGGTCTTCTTCTCAAAATGGGATATCATCCTGAGAAGGTACAGCACTTTCTTAGCATTGCATTGAATATCAGTCACAAACTTGTTATTCATTCTGTGTGAGGTTATGACAGTAAATTTATACCATTTTGACCAAGAGGTGAGACTGGTACCATCAAGCCAGTGCTTACTTCTCCTAGATTCGATTCATTTTAGGACAAAGTGGCAATCTTTTGAAATGATATCCATACTACTTGTATTTGACATTGCAGTGTTACCAGATTATTTATCCTAGCAGGTCCTGATCTTGTCCTCAGTCAATGTCCATTCATGCTTATTTCCAGTTAATTGAGTTTTAATCATGATTTTCACTAACTTAACCTATGAATATTGAAATGATGCATTGTTCCGTTATTGCATCTTTGTCTGAGACCAGTTAAATCAGCACAGATCAGATAAAAACTGGTATTTTCTTTGCCATTTTAGTGGATCACCTCACAGTGTATTTTTCAATCACATTACTATTGCCCCATGATCAGGAGGGAAGCTAAAACCCTGCTGAATTTATTATTCGGAGTTATATGCATGCAGTCCAGTAGCCAGCTTTGAAACAGTCAGTGATTTTTGTGTACGGCAAAAATAAGTCATTCAATTGATACTTTTCCTGTCATAACCTGAATTAATTTGGGATGTAGGTCTTCATAGGTCCTGGCTATGATCCATAAACTATAGAGCACAACATGAAGGAACACAAACCATACTGTCAGTATTTGACCTCTATTCTTTTTTGATTTAAATTGTGTTCTTAAAAAAAAATACTGATATTGTGCTTGACAAGTAAAAGCATCAACATTATGATTTTTTTTCTGAAAGGAGAGAAATAGTAACCAAAAGAGGGCACTCCAGAGCTATCCATGTGTATATTTAACTCTTTAATGCAGAATAGATTTCAAAGCAATCCAGAGGAGAAAGCATATTGATGCTGATCAACCTTTGTGTGTGCGTGTGTTTGTCTGTCTGTGGTGGGCAGTGGCGGGGGAGCAGTTGGCAAAGGTGACCTAAACTTGGTCAACAACAGGCATTTAGAAAACTCTGAACAGTTGGAACTTGGGAGGATGAAAGGCAAATGTACTTAAAAGGAAAGAGTCCAGAAAATACAGGCAAGAACGCTAATGGTTCTTCAACAAATGGTGGAGAAGTTCTCCAGAGACTGGATAAGAGAATAGAAAGACAGCTGCAAAGATATTGTGGAGGGAGAGGTTGAATAAGTTAATGATGAACATTACATAAAGTAATAAATTACATTTAAATAGCACTTTGTATGAATTTCAATATATTTTTCTTTTAGATGCATTCACTGTTATACAGGAAAAAAAGACTTTAGACATGTTGGACACAGACAGATTGCATATATTAGAAAAATAACCATAAATCATTTCCAATGAAGGGTCAGCAAATCCAAAAAGTTAACTCTGATTTCTCTTCATAAATGTTTTTGTTTGTGATGGCGTATAGGAGCCGGGAGGTCACGTTGCGGCTGTACAAGTCATTGGTGAGGCCACCCTTAGAATATTTCTGAAGAAGGGTCCAGATCTGAAACGTCAGTTTTCCTGCTCCTCTGATGCTGCCTGGCCTGCTGTGTTGCTCCAGCTCTACACTGTGTATCTCAGACTCCAGCATTGGCAGTTCTTACTATCTCTTAGAATACTGTGTTCAGTTCTGGTCTCCCCGCTATAGGAAAGATGTTTTTAAACTTGAAAAGGTTCAGAAAAGATTTACAAGGCTGTTGCTGGGATTGGAGTGTTTGAGCTATAGAGAATGGCTGCATAGGCTGGAGCATTTTTACCTGGAGTGTTAGAGGCTGAGGTGTGACCTTATAGAATTTCTTTTAAAAAATCATGAGGGGTATGGGTGAATATCCAAGGCCTTTATTGTCCAGGGTAGAGGTGTCCAAAACTAGACAACATAGGTTTGAGGTGAGGGGGAAAAAGATTTAAAAGGAACTGAGGGGCAACTTTTTCGTGCAAAGGGTGGAGTGTGTATGGAATGAGCTGCCAGAGGAAGCCGTGGAAGCTGGTACAATTACAACATTTAAAAGGCATCTGCATGGGTATACGAGCAGGAAGGGTTTATGGGGACATGGGCCAAATGCTGGCAAATGGGACTAGATCAGTTTAGGATATCTGGTTGGTGTGGATGATCAATCCAATTGGATTGGACCCAAAGGTCTGTTTCTGTGCTGTACAACTCTAAGGCTCTATCACTCTGCTTGACTATTTAAGAGCCTGAGTTATAAGAGAGTTCAGAATATTGTCCATGGGCCTTCATGTCAGGCATTTCATAGCAGAGTGGCAAGAAATGGGTGGGTTTGTCTCCAGTCAACTCGCCATAGTATTTCCTCTTGTCATCACCTCCAAGCCATCAGAACGGTGTGTAGCTTGCATGCGTTGAGTAGGTCCTAACAACTATTGTCTAGGTTAACATAAAAAATGATGATTGCACTGGAGGACTGTTGCCATTTTTAGAACTATACCCCAGCATTTTCAGTGTTATCAGAGATGAAAATAGGAGACATTGGGGAAAATATACAATCAAATAATGTCAGAAGTCACACGACACCAGGTTATAGTCCAACAGACGTAACAAGGTGTAGAGCTGGATGAACACAGCAGGCC
>NW_025965799.1:0-12309 GCF_021869965.1 Rhincodon typus | reverse complement strand
GGGCCCAGGCCCGAAACGTCAGCCTTCCTGCTCCTCTGATGCTGCTTGGCCTGCTGTGTTCATCCAGCTCTATACCTTGTTATCTCAGATTCTCCAGCATCTGCAGTTCCCACTATCTCTTATAGTCCAACAGGTTTATTTGAAATCACAAGCTTTCCAAGCGCTGCTCCTTCATCTGGCGAAGACTTCGCAGCGCTCCCAAAGCTTGTGATTTCAAATTAACCCGTTGGACTATAACCTGTTGTGGTGTGACTTCTGACTTTGTCCATCCCAGTCCAACACCAGCATCTCCACATCACAGTTAAATAATGTACTCTTATAGCAACGTTTTTCTATGACAAATTTAGAAATTGCTGGAGAAACTTCAGAACTGAAGAGGGGTCACTGGACTCGAAACGTTGATGCTACTTTCTATCCACTGTTGCTGTCAGACCCGCTGAGTTTCTCCAGCAATTTCTGTTTTTATTTGTGTTTACTTCAGATCTTTGGCATCCGCAGTTCTTCGTTTTATTTTAATGTTTTTCAGTGCGCGCTCTCTGATTTTTCTGCATCAATCTTGCAAAAGTTGTAACTGATTGGGAATAGTACACGTGTTCAAGCTGTTACTAACGTCCCCTTCTTTAGTGGCTTTCCTGAGGGAATTAAAGAATTCCTCCCACACGAAGCACCCACCCCCCTCCAATCACCCTCATTTGCTAAGGTAAACTTCTTAATTTGCCCAGTGACTTCACAGTTCTCAGCTCTGGGTCCAATTCTCCCCTGACCCACTCCCCCGGACTAAATGATTTCCAGAATTTCACGCACGGATTTTCCCATCCCTCGAACAACGGGCTCCAACGTGGTCGGTCAGTCAGCAACTAAACTTTTCTGGAACTTCCAGCTGCTTTGTCACTGCCTCATTGTTTTCAAAAGTCCCACATATTGTCTTTCATGGTTCCATTTCGGGTTGACTCCTCCGATTTCCCGCTGACTCCGCTGTTTCTCGCTTGATGTAAAACTCTGAACATCAACGCATCCCGCATCGGAGAACAGCGAATAAAATGCATTAGTCAATTTAACCTGTCGGTGCAACCCCTGTAACAGTGTCCAAAATTAAATTTAAGGGCTCTTGTGACGCACCTACCTCTCGGTCAGAAAGTTTGGTTATAAGTCCTATCTGCCCCAGACGTGTCATAACATTGCTGATCAAATTGATTGAAAATATCTACAAACTCAATAGGGTGTTATAAATTGCTTCTTAACTAAAATAACCGTGTGTTTCGTTTTTTAACCGGTTGAAACATGCCGAAGAATCGTGACACTGAGAAGGGAGTGAAAACTGGAAAGGCTTATTAACAATAAAAGATGAATATCATGACGCGGGCATGGCATCTTTGTCAATGATCCAGCGCCGGTCCTTTTTTTTCCTCTGGACCGAGGCGGGTCAAGGAAACTTTACGTTGTTCCATTTCAGCCACAGACGGCAGGGGTTGCCATACACCACCTTCACCAGCGAGCGGCGCTACCCACCGCTGACGTAGGGACCAATCAGAGCGCAGTCTGCAGTGTAAGCCCCGCCCCAATGGGGTATTCTACCATTGTGACGTCAGGCGGCGAAGATGCGCTATAAAGTAGCGCCCGGGATTCCCTGGCCACGTGTCTGCTCTCATTGTTTAGGCTGAGCAGTAGCAGGTATCACTGCTACTGCAGCTGGTGGGGGGGGGGGAGAGGTTAGCTTCTTTTAAAACATCTATCTCTTACTGTCAGTTGTGGTCCTTTAAACCATGACTTCGGACGTTCAAAAACCTTCGGATGCTGTTTGCCTTCACCCTAAAATTGCCCGGGAGAAAACGGATTTGTGCCGGATGGTTACCGCTCCCAAGACCGGCAAATGTTATTGCCGAGGGCGGCTGCTCGGAAAGGTACACTACAGCTCTATTAGACAACCTCTTGCTTCATAGTAAAGCAGGTTAGAGGTGTGCTGCTGCAGTACAGCGTCGTGTCTTTTTTTTAAACCATACGCATATATCCTTTTATTTTGCCCCAAGGGCTGAAAGTTCGCAGGTTCTGTTTGATTCGTGAACGGTTCTCGCCCACTTCTGGATGCTGTTATTTAATTTTCTGAATTCCGTGCTTTGAGTACAGATGAGATGACGGTTATCTGTAGGACAAAGGTTTCATGAGAGTATTTCTATTTAAAACGCTTGTAATAACCTTCACTTTGCTAAATCACTTAAATGTACATTCAAGGAAGCGGGTATTAATTTTTTTATTTCTAAAATTGAATTCAGATGATAACTGTGCAAATAACGGACTCTTAAGGCTTGCGTGACTAAAACTACGATGAGCATAGATTTTTTTTTTCAAAAAGCTGTCGATTTCCTCGAACAAGTTATACATGGTTTTATAGCTGAAGCTTTCCAACGGGTCATTCAGTTGACTGCACTTTAGGAATTAGCTCATTATTAAATAGCTAGGTGTGGGTCTTCAGGTGTATAGTGCATACAGCTTCAACTGACAGGCAGGCTTCTAATTATCAGCATTCAGTTTCATCTTTACTGTTCCACGTTTTAATTTCTCAATGGACACACGCTGGCTCTATGGACTTAAGTGGATTTTTATAGGGCGGGTTCTGAACGTCGGACTCTGAGGCTAAGTTTCATTGGTTCTGGCTGGACGAATGTTCTGAATCCAGATGATTCCGCATGACCTCATGTGAATGATCTCGGGGGGTGGGGGGCTGAACGGACCTTTTTTTCCGGGTGGTGGTTGAGAATCTTGTCACGTCCGTGTGGAAATACACAAGTTAGATCTGTCGCCCAAACTGAGGAAAAGTTGCATCCCCTGTCTTCCAGCAACCTTATACTGCCACGTGTGCTGAATTCCTGTAACTGGAAGCGGAAACCCCCTTCCATCACTTCCATTTTTATATATAGCATGAAGAGCAATGCTCAAAATATTCCTGTTGGCGTAGCATCAGACGTTTAGCCATGGCTGCCTCTTGGGTCAAAAAAAAACCAAGCTGCCTAATGGTTTGTCTCGTCCCTAAGCTGTCATACTACATGGATTTGACCCTGAAGTTATCGAGGTTGACTAATATCAACGTGCATTTGTATAGCACCTTTCTAGAAACAGTTTAAAACTCTTCAAGATGCACCTGGGGAGCATTATCTGAATGAAGTCTAATTTTATTGTGTCGTGCATTTGAATTGGATGTTCATAAGTTAGGTTTTAAAATAGCTCCTAACTTACTGTAAATAGGATTTTGGTTATAGCTTTATTTGAAATCCAGGGAAGATAAAAAGTGGGAGGGGGTTAGCTGATTGGGCACAAGTGTCTTATTTGGTTGTGTTATGAGGCTAATGGCTTATTTTCTTAGATTCCTGTGTAAATCTACCTGAGCCAAAATGAAATTCCTGCAAATGAGGAGGAAGTGGAATGAAAATCAGACTCCAGTCTGGAGGGAAACCTGAAAATAGTCATTTTCTTTAAAATCCTTCCTTAATTGACTATAATATCTGAAATGTCAACTGCTATCTCTAATGGTTGTTGGGCTGTCTGAATATTACTGCTTCTTCATTTTTAGAAGTGGCAGATTGCACCAGCTTCATGGTTTGGAATGATGTACCCTGATTTATCAAAAATCATTTGCTTGAATGATCTCAAATCTACCTGTTTGTGTAGGCTGTCTTGGTGTCAGTGTCGTCAGAAAAAACACATCTGACTCTTGAAATGTTAGCACAGTGCTGTTGACTGTTCCATGTTGCACGAGCCTATTGCCTGATCCAAGCTACATTTTCTGCATTTGCTGAATTGGAAAAAAGTGCATATAATTTGACACAATACTGAAATAGTACTTGTTTGAATTTAACTGCTGCTTTAGTGATGTGGTCTCATTTTTGTTAAATGTGCATACCAGTATTAAATTCGGGAACCAGAATCATGGGGTTTAGTAAAGCACAATCACTTTATTTTTTTCTGTCTCTGGTGTGTGCCCTCTCCAACAATATTGGAGAGCAAAACAACAGCAAACCACTCCCCAACCCTGTCCCATCCTGGGAAACTTGGTTGTGTAGGGGTCTGTAGAAATATCTTCTGTATAATTGCTGCTGTTAGGAATGAGGCCCTTTTTAAGGAATATCACTTTTTTTAGTTTTGGGTATTGATAGTTCAAAAGTCAAAAATGCTGAAATGAGCAAGCTTACTGACGTAGATGTAGAAGGTCTATGTAATCCAGTCCGGTATGTATGATGGATTAGTTTTGTCAAAGCTTTTGTTTTTTCCAGAGTAGCTAGTTTGAGGAGTATGGTCATAATGGTAACTGTTTTAATGCATCCGCCTGCTCAGCAGTTTTGATTTGTATAGAATTATGCATTAGATTGTTCTGAGAATGCTGCTGTTCATCCACATGTGCATTTCATTGAGGGTTGGTCAACTTGGTATGTGGAAAGGTTGGAATTGGATTTGCAATCTTACTAGCTTGATTTTTTTTTTAATTATCAGGGTGGATTTGCAAGATGCTATGAAATGACTGATCTCTCCAGTAACAGAATATATGCCGTTAAAGTTATTCCACATTCCAGAGTGTCAAAGCCTCATCAGAAAGAGAAGGTAAGAACTACTTTGTCCACATCTGTCAATTTTTTTTCCCCCAATTTGTTATTCCCTCATGAGTACATTTTGTGGTGTAAAGCTGTAACCACTTGAAGAGAAAGTGTGTTTTGCCTGATTGGAGAAGTGAGGGTTGTTTTTCTTTTGAATTGAGGAGCAAGACTTTTTGAAGTGTACAGGTTGTGAAGGTCCTTCATTGGCAGTCCATTTGATGTAGATGCCCCCACAGTGCTTTGGGAGGGAAAGCTCTGGGACTCTTGAAACAGTAACAGTTTTATTTTGAGGTCAGTGGGATGGCGTGGAGAGGAACTTGCAGGTGGTGATGCTTCAATGCATTTGCTGCCCTTGTCTGTATTTGAAATGGTTGTAATTGTAGGTTTGGATAGTACTGTCTGAGGAGCCTTAGAATTTCTGCCGTGCGTCTTGTTGATAGTGCACACTGCTGTGCATCGGCGGTGAAGGGAGTGAATGGCACCACATACTGAAAATCAAGTGGGCTCCCTTGTCTTGGATGGTGTCAAGCTTCTTCCAGCATTGGAGCTGCATCGAGGCAAGTAAGGAGTTTCGTCACACTGACGTGTGCTTTGTGGATGACGGGTAGACTTTGGGAAGTTGGGACATGTGTAGTCACCCTTTGCTTGTCTCCTGGAATTTGGTTCTTTTGCTCATGTCTGAGCTGAGGCTGTAATATGTTCAGGAGCTGAGTGGCCCTGGCAGAACACAAAGTGTGCACCTCTGTGTGCAGGTTATAGCCAAGTGCTGTTGATGTCAGCTTCTTTCTCCCCACACCACCCCTGCCCCCAAAAAAGTCAATTTACTAATGATCAAGAGACTGATAGGGCAGTAATTCATGGAGTTAGATTTATCCTGCTTTTTTTTCGTGTTCAGAACATGAATAGGTAATTTTCAGCATGGCTGGGTAGATTCCAGTATTCTTATTTAGCTGTACTAGAGCAGCATGACTAGGGGTGAAGGTTGAGTCCAGAGTGGGATGCCCTTCAGAAGGATTAGTGCAAACTCAACAGGCCAAACGGCTCTTTGCACTGTAGAGTCCTACGATTCTAATGTCAAAGACCCATAACATTTTACAATATTCAGGTGCTTTCAGCTGTTTCTATATCAAATAGTGAATCAAATTGACTGAATATGCTGTAGACTTCATGGAGGTTTGTATGACAAAACTGTTGCCTTCTGTTGTAAGCCTATCAGGAGTTTTGAGGTGTACCACCTCATGAGAGGCCAGTGAATCTTAGCTTAATATGGTTATGTGGCCTGGCATTGGGATGAGTCATATATAACATGGAACATTTCATTTGAGCTGTGATTTATATCTAAAAGACTGAATGAATTGTTTTTAAACTTTCCTTAACAGATTGAAAAGGAAATTGAACTCCATAAATCCCTGTCCAATAAACACATAGTGAAATTTTACCATAACTTTGAAGATGATGAAAATATTTATATCTTTCTAGAGCACTGCAGTCACAAGGTGGGTAGAATTGTGCTGACAGTCTGTCTGTACTACTGCAGGTTGACTAGTTCTTTATGCATAAAGTACACCAACTTTTGAATCCTTTAAATTTAAACTTTGTCACCAATTCAGTTGCCCATGGCAAGAATTTGAAATCGCATTGAAAATGTAATTCGCTTAAATTATTTTAAATCAACTTTGCTATTTTTATATTGTTCACTTATCAGCTGAACATTTTATTTGTATTTGATTTCTTGATTGTATTTTGGGTTTCTACTAGTATAAAACAAAGGGATGATTCTGTGCAATTTTCTTAGTGCTATTTTGTTGCCTTTCAGTCATTAGCGCACATTTTGAAAACAAGAAGAACGTTAACAGAGCCAGAAGTCCGGTATTACCTCAGACAGATTATCTTGGGCCTCAAGTACCTCCATGTTCGGGATATTCTTCATAGAGATCTCAAGTTAGGTTTGTATAATCTAAGTGATTTACAGATTGATTGGAGATTTAAAAAAAACAATGCACCTAAAGTGATCGGTTCAAGTTCTCTGAAGGCTGAAGCGAAGTATGTGCAGTTAGCTTTAGTGCTTCTAGCTTAGAGTACAAAATTGGTCTGATGTCTGACTAGGTGTGCGTCTGAAACTTTTACGCTCCTTTTTTTAAAAAGAACATTGTACTGTTTAAACTGTCTCACTTCTCCATCTCTGTTCTGGAGGAGTGTCACTTTGCATGAACCTGGGCACCAGTCTTGACTAGTTAATGACCACCTTTGGGTGAGGTAATGGAACGTGACTGAGTTTTTGCTTGAAAAAAAAATGTCGTCTGGAATTCCTGCACCCGCATGCGCAGCCCCCCTCCCCCCCCCCCCCCCCCCCCCCCCCCCCCCCACCTCTTCAGTGACTAGAGTCATACAGTATGGCAGATCTTTTGGTTCAACTATTCCATGCCAATCATGTTTCCAAGCTAGACTGTTTGGCCTGTGGTTTTTTCCCATATCCCTCCAAACCCTCCCCTCCTTATTCATGTATTCCTTATTCCTGATCCAAATGTCTTTTTAAATATTGTAATTGAATCTTCCTCTGGAAAGTCATTCCACATACACTAACCACTCTGCTTTTTTTTTGTAGAAGTTGCCCCTCGTCCTTTAAATGTTTTTCCTCTCCCCTTAAATATGCCCCTAGTTTTGAACACCCCAACCTTTATGCCCCTCATATTTATAGATATCAATAAGATCATCCCTCAGCATCCTATGCTCAGTGAAAAAAGATCCAGCCTATCTTGATAACTCAAACCTGGTAAAACTTTTCTGAACCCTCTCCAGCTTGATAATACCCTTCTGATAGCAGAGCAACCAGAACTGTGCGCACAACTCCAGAACAGCCTCATCAACATTCTGTACAACCTCAACATGACATCTCAACTCCTACACTCAATGGGTTGAGCAATGAAGGCAAGCATGCTAAATGCTGCCTTAACCACACTGTTACATGTGATGCAAATTTTAAAGAACTAGGGACCTGAAACCCTAGGTCTCTGTTTGCCAACACTACCAAGGGCCCTACTTTTCAATTGTGTAAGTCCTGCTCTTGCATTACATTTTGGCAAAATGAACCTAATTTTATCCAATTTAAAACTCCATCTGCCACTCGTCAGCCCATTGATCAAGATACCTCCTGTATCTCCTGGCCATCTATTAACAAGAGAGAAACCAGTATCTAATTGCCTTTCCTGAGGAGATATAAAGATTTTTGTCCTCAACTGAGGCAGGTCTTGGAGGGCACTAAATCTGTTTTAGAAAAAATGTAATTTCACCATGATTTACTTTTTTTTTTCAAGCCTCTTTCTCTTTTTACTTCTATAATAGGGAATTTCTTTGTTAACGAGAACATGGAAGTGAAAGTTGGAGACTTTGGCTTGGCAACTAAGCTTCTACCAGTTGACCAGAGGAAGAGGTGTGGAATCTATTAAAATATTTATTAAAATAAATGCAACATTTAGCATTGTATGGAATTATGATTCAGATTTGGGGCTTTCAGGGGAAAAAGATGGTGGCAAGAATTGCCTATTTACAATTGGTCAGTAGTACAAGGGAGTTGGTAAACTGTAAAACTAGTGCATGCAATTGGACCACTGATCTTGCATATGGTAGTTCTTTGATCTAGAAATAATTAATGCTGGACTTCAAGCACCCTTTTAGGCCTTTTAACTCAAGGAAAAATCTAAGTTCTGCAGAGGGAGAAACTTCATTAACTGGATTTGCTTTATGGTTTGATGGTTGATTTTAAGCTAGATTTGAGCTACTCCTAAACTAGTTTGACAACTATTTGTTCTTATTATAATATTCTGGCTTGCTTCTTTTTCAGGACTGTCTGTGGTACTCCAAACTATCTGGCACCTGAAGTACTAAACAAACAAGGTCATGGTCCTGAGGCTGACATCTGGTCTTTAGGCTGTGTAATGTAAGTTTATTTTTTATTTGTATA
The DNA here is from genome assembly GCF_021869965.1 of Rhincodon typus. NCBI lineage: Eukaryota > Metazoa > Chordata > Chondrichthyes > Orectolobiformes > Rhincodontidae > Rhincodon > Rhincodon typus. The sequence continues at coordinate 3,765 of NW_025965799.1, read as the reverse complement.
GCAATCAGAAGTTATGGAAAAAGCGGCAAACCACTATAGATAATTAAGGCTATTTTTAAACAGATGTTGATCAATTTGGAGCAGGCATGGGGTTTGTTTGTACTGATGACAAAACCACTACTTCCTGTGCATGAAGCCTCCATGCTGACATTAAACTGCAGTTAGTGGTGAGGATCTTCAGCAAACCAGGATCTGCCCTGGCTGACTTAGCTGTGTGTCATTTATGTAAAGTTAAGCTGGAGCATTCCACAGTGTGCATCATAGTTTGGCTCAACGTGCACAAAATTCACCAATAGTCTCTCCTTGCTGCTCAGTGCCTTATCACGCAAAGAGCACTCTTATCCTTGTGAAGCAACCACTGGTGCTCTTGTACCTTGACAGCTTGATCCTTGTTCTTTCAGACCTCTGACTATCAATTGGAGGAATTGCTGATCAGTTTGTGAAAATCTGTGTATCTAATCAAAGTTCCTACGTAACCCTTAAATTTAATCTCTTGTAGAAACTTGATGTTTCAATTTCAAAGTCATGAAAACTCAACTGCAATCTGTAATGTAATTGTAAAATGCTTTGCTTCTCCTACAGTCAGTTTTGCATGCAGCTTTTAAATCTGAGGAGGATATTGCTGTCAGAATTCCGGGATATTGAACAGTTTTCTGTTGTTCATAGGTACACCATGTTGTCTGGCCGGCCTCCGTTTGAGACCTCTGACCTCAAGGACACCTACAGATGCATTCGAGCAGTTGAGTACAGCATGCCATCGTCTTTTTCAGTTGCTGCAAAGGATCTTGTCAGTAGCATCCTGAAGAAGAACCCAGAACAAAGACCTACACTAGATGCAATTATGCAACATGACTTTTTCACAAAAGTAAGAACGCTTCCCAGATTGGGATGATTGTATGTGGAGTTTTGGGGGGTGTGGGCAGAGAGGAATAATGGAATTGCCTGTTTCCATTTTGAACACCCAGCTGTATTGAATATCAATAGTCTACTGTCGCCAGATGCTTCATTTTAAACTGTTTAGAGACTACATTTTCTATATATGCGTTTTTTGAGTTTGTCTTGCCATAGTTGCTTTGCAACACTTTTATCCTCAATCTCTAACGCATAATAACTTTAATATTGTTAGTAATATGGGATGGGGGGGGTGGGAGGATTTGCCTCAAGGTAAAAACTTGATGTACTTCCTGCACCTTTTTTTCACAAACGTAAGTGAAGTGTTAATTTGCAAAAGAAATTCACTTGCCATTGTCACTTGAGCTACTCCTATTTGTGAATATTTTGAGTTCTATTGTAAAATTAACAACTGGAAATGAGCTATTTTGAAGAATAGGATCTTTGGTTACTTCAGTATCTTTGGGGGTGGGGGTGAAAACTAAACATGTATGCATGTGAACCAAGAGTAGGCCACTTGGTCCTTTACAATCTTTTCTCTGCCATTCAATATGATATATTTAAATGCTCAACATAAGCTAGAGTATTTGGTTCTGCTTTTGGTTTTTTTAAATCTAATATTTTACATGTAACATTTTAATCAAGGGATTTTTTTTTGTGCAGGGCTTTATACCTGATGTGCTCCACCCAAGCAGCTGCTTAATGGTTCCAGAACTGAACATCCCAGCTCCCACTAAAAACTTCTTGAAAAAATTTACCGAAGCTTTGTTTTTTAGGAAGAAAAAGTCAAAAGGTTTGTGATATGACCACTTTTATAATGCTGCCAAAATTTCTGGAGGCTTAAAATTAGTCACTATCTTTTAACTATTATCCACAAATCTGATTTGCTGGCTGTTTGTAGCCTTGCAATCCTGCTGCTCTCGAATTGTTAATAGAAAAACAGTGGCTGATGGACAAAGCAAAAAGCTGTGTTCCTAGCATCAAATTATCTTTTATACTGTAGATAACTCAGTCACTTAAGTCTTTGTACATACTTTAGAAATCTAATGATTATATTCATCCTCTCCTATCACATGCTTGTAACTTAAATTGCAGTAACTATGCACTAAAATTTCTTTAATTTTCTTGTCCATGCTGCATAATCTTTATTCCATAAAGATGTTGTAATTTGTTCCTTCTTTGGAAAGTCCATTTGATTCTTGCACCTAGACTCAGATTACAAGACTTTTTTAAAGTATAGGGATCATCATGGCATTTCTTTCTCATGTGGAAATTCTTTAGCACTAAATGAAAGCTTTTTTCCCCCAAAAATCAGTATTTCTGCAGATATCTGGTGAATCTTGTTCCTTGCTCTAATGGCTTGGCTTCAGATTCTCTAAGCAAAACACTATGTTCCACACAGCAATCTCTTACAGTTTATATTAAATAAATTACCTAGTGTAGTTTCTTTATTCTTTCATCTAAGACTTTGCCTGTCTGGATTGCAGATACTAAAACCATTTGTGTGGAAAAGGATGATATTTCCAAGCTTGCTGCAGATCTTGTAAAGACTTCCATCCACAGACAGACCAGCTATAAAACTGAGAATACACCTGAGGTAAAAAGTTTGCACTTTATAAATCTTCCCCAGTAACTTGGTTCTAGCCACCATTTCAAAGTTAGTGAAGTGCTCAATTTCCATTCTTCTCCCTTTTTTTTTCTCCAGAAATAGACTCTGGTCAAATGCTAGACTTTTTTCTGTAGTCTAATACCCTTATGTCCTTAGTTTTTGTCAATGGAACTAACAAGTCCTACTTCTCAAATGGTTTAATTCTTGCTTTACTCCATTCTGTAGTTGTCTTTGCTCAATTGTCCATTCAGGCCTTTCTTTCCCCCCCATATCTCTTTCCTGCTTCCTTAACTGTTTCTTTTGTATTGCATTAATAGTATACTTGCATAATTTTGGTAAAAGATTTTTGCACTTCTTCAAATGCAAAAATCCAAAATCCAATTTTGGCACACCCTAGCATCATTTTGTCTGAATTGGAAAGTAACAAGAAGCTGGATGCAATTCCTATGACAGTACACTTAAATCTGCAGATATTACACAGTTACAATGACAAATGTCAAATGCAAAGTATCATGATGTTCTTGAGGTCAGAATGACTCATAGAAAATTTGATATGCAGAAGGAGATGAAGGAAATGCGTTCCTTTTTTATGTTGGAATCATTGTGGCTTCCTGCATTTGTACTTAACCTATTTAATTGTTGATCATAACTGTTGCAAGCAGTTTGTTTCCTGTTCTTGCATAAAGCCCTTCATCATACATATTTTTTTGGTTTCTGTGCGAACATTTTTTGTGATAACTTTTTCACACCTAGATGCTGTCCTTAATGACAGCAATAACTTGGCTTCCAGAATGTGAACAAAATATTAGTATAACAAAATTAATTAACTTTGCTAAGTGAGTCTTTCTCTTCCTGAAGAAGTCTTGAACCTTTTTTATGCATATTAATAATGTTGTTCTATTCTTTAGCATACATTTCCCACTGGCCAAACTGCAAACACCTTTTCCAGAGGAACAGAAAAAGATTCAAAGTTAACCACTGAACCAGGAGGTGCTAACTATGAAAGTGAGTTGGTCACCTTTTTTTCCTTCTATATCCAGAAGTGCTCTTGCACACTTAACTTTCCCACCACCAAATCCAGTTTGGTTTTTTAACCACAAACAAATCACTATGTAGCTAATTAGAAACTTTACATACAAAACCCATTACAAGGAGTGCAATCAAAGTGTGGGAGGGGTAGGGAGCATGGGAAGGGACTAAATAAAATGGAATTGTGGGGGAAATAGATGACTATATACTCCACAGTACCCACCTGTTAAAGAAAT
>NW_025965798.1:103970-106000 GCF_021869965.1 Rhincodon typus | reverse complement strand
ATGTCCCTGGCTAGGCCAACATTAATTGCCCACCCCAGAGGGCAATTAAAAGTCAACCACATTGCTGTGGGTCTGAAGTCACATGTAAGCCAGACCAGGTACGGATGGCAGTTTCCCTGCCTAAAGGACATTAATGATTCAGATGAGTTTTTCTGACAATTGACAATGGATTCACGGTCATTGTTAAACTCTTAATTCTTGATTTTTATTGAATTCAAATTACACCATCTGCTGTGGCAGGATTCAAACCTGGATCCCCAGAACATTACCTAGGTCTCTGGATTAATAGGCCATCGCCTCCCCCAAAATAAATGTAAAGAGGTGAAGAATTTCTGTGAGGGAATTCCAGAATGTAGGGTTTATGCAACTAAATTCGTAGCCATCGCCACAGAACAATTAAAATTGGGGTTGCTGACATGGGCAGAGGAATAAGTTCTACAATTATCTTTTTTGTTTAGGTGAAGAGGTTTTGAAGAATAGTGTGCTTGACCATAGGTGATTGAGGTAGAGACCATGGCAATCATTTCAAGGAAAATCAATATTTATTCAAAGCAGAGGAAGATTGAGGAAGATCATCAAAAGGAGAATGGAGCAGGATTTTACATTTACTTTTGACTGCTTTGGCAAAGAGCCATTGCAGGCAAAATGAAGCAAATGAAGTAGAAAAGGAAGCAGGAGAAGCAATGAAGGAAATAGCAAGGGGATTTGAGGAGAGTGGTGATGGACTGTCAGCAGATCATTATTAAAAGCTGATAAAACGTTTGTGTTTCCAATTTAATAAATTGAGAAATTGTCATTAAATTTTCATACTCAATTCTTAAGATCTATCAAAGTGACTTGTCTCATCAGACAGGGAATACCATAAGAGATTGGAAACAGGAAACAAGAATAATGTCTGCTGCAGTGATGTATAATTCCTGGAGTCTATTGCCAGACCGTCTCCTGGCAATCTGTGCAAGTAACACAATTTAACAAAACATCTTGATCCGACCTGTCCCATAGATCTCACATTCCAATTACCAGTTCTTAATTAAGGTAGCATTGAACTGGCACGGTGGCTGCACTGGGAAATTCTGCAGAACCCTAGAATTGTCCAAGTTAAGTTGGAATTATGATGCAGGCAACTGCTTGAGACGTCACATCCATGATGTCAAATGCTCTGATACAACATGTGCAAAAACTGCTCCCCCTACTGTTGCAGCACAAGTAAGTGCAGCCTTTCGAGCTATTGTCTTATACATCTCTGTGCTTTGAACTGTTCTTACACTTGACTCTCGTGGCAAATCTTCCTTTCTCTCCCAGTCCCCTGACTACATTTTTCAATTGTCTTTTGCACAATTTTTCAGGGGCCCTGTGTCATGGCAGGGAAGCTGGGGAACCTAGGTCTTGGGGAGTGGGGGCTGAGGACCCCTAATGTAGAGACAGCACAATTGTAAAGGGACAACAAGGTGCAGGGCTGGATGAACACAGCAGGCCAAGCAGCATCATAGGAGCAGAGAGGCTGACGTTTCGGGCCTGCTGTGTTCATCCAGCCCTGCACCTTATTGTCTCGGATTCTCCAGCATCTGCAGTTCCTACTATCTCTGATACAATTGTAAAGGGGACAGCTCAATATGGAAGGTGTGGAGAAGATAGATCATGGGTAGGAAAAGGATCATGTGAGAGCTGGATTTGTCGATAATGAACAGCAACCAGATCTTCAGGATGGTCAGTACATTACCATAGCTGACATGGTAACCAGATATGTCTGGGACTGGGGGTTATGTGGGCAGATGGTGACTCAAAGAGATGGGTTGGGAAGTGACTTGGGGAGGTGCGATACCTGTGGGATTGAAAGGAGGGGTGTGGACGTTTGGAGGTTCATCTACATGCAGAGATGGAGGCTGCAAGAAACTATCTGAGGAACAGCCGTTGTGGCCTCGTAATGTTGTAAATGGGAATGGCTATGACAAAACATAAAGTGGGAAGGGTAGGTGGATCTTTTTGAGAGGGAGGGGACTTCCAAGTTCCATTGAAGTGAGGCCTATTAA
>NW_025965798.1:0-3970 GCF_021869965.1 Rhincodon typus | reverse complement strand
CACATACACACACACACACACATACACACACTCACACACACACACACTCACTGCTGATGAAAATAACCTGGGGGGTCTGGCATTGGTCAAATGTGTACAATCCACTTTACTGCCTCGATCATTCCAGACCATTTCATTCAAGGTCAAGACTGAACCTCACAAATGCCTGCCTGTAATGCAAAAGGCAACATCTATTCACCTGGAGAAACGGTGCCCAGTTGCCAGAATAGCAGTCACCCATGATGTGCCCATTGCCTGGTACAGAAGCGAGTCAATTCACACCTTGCTCCATGGAACAGCATGTCATTGTCTGACTGCTGCAGTTGCAGCTAGACAGACCCAAAAAATTAGATCGTCTTGAACAGTGCATATATAACATGAGCAATTATGAACAGTTAAATTTCACCCATGTTACCATTGTGCCCTCTGAAGAATTTCACCTTCTTTTCCCTCCCCACTACATTTCAATTTTCAAATCAGGAGGTGGTGTGATTCTGACCTACCTGGAGCCTGCTCGCCTTGGAGCTCTGGTTAGGCAATCCCAAGGGCATTTTTGTCCAGTGGACCCAGACTGCCTAGAGTCAAATGCACCTTCATTGGCCTGGACTCCCACAAGACTGAGAACGGCGGGAAAGGTGGAGGTTTAAGACTTGCCTAGCTCTGCAGTGTCCAGGGAGGAGTATTCTGGGGAGCCCATGGGTGGTTCCTCCTCGAGCTGGGTGCTTACTAGCACCAGCCTGTCTACTTCTGAGGCGGGGTGGATACATGGTATGACGTCAAAGTTGCTCATGCCCCTGTCTCCTTGCTGTAGGTGCTGAGCACTGACGGTTAGAGTAATGGAATATATGTCTATGTGCATATCCAGCAGACCTCTGAGCCTGCTGGCTCTGGATCTCCATGCAGCTACCAGCCAGATGCTCACATGCCTGAGGCAGTAGGGACCCGCTGGAGTTACTGTATCCTACAGCCACTGTGTTATGATGGCCATTGCCACCCACATACCTGCCTGCTGCTCCTCTGTACATGTCAATAAAGTCCCTAATTTCTGACCCCATGGTACCTCTTCCTGCTGGGGCTGAGTGGGTGCCTGGTCTCTGGCAGTCTCCAGAGTGTCAGTGACCTGAGGCGTTTCTCCCTTAAGCTGGGGCAGAGACATGGGCAGTGAAGTGCCCTTCAGCAGGTACTCCCAACTTGAATCTAGCTATAATACCCAGCGAGGTGCCAGTATCTGAGCTGGTGAAGGGTACAGCAGGCGGCCTTTGGGGCGTCAGTACTCAGCTCATCCAAGGCTGAAGGACACACGTTGCAGCAGCTCCCTCTTGCTGCTGGGACTGTGGAGGTGCCATTGGAACCAGCACAGTACAAAAAGGGAAAGCAACGTGACCATGAATTAGAAGTTGGGTCAAGTGAAATGTTGACACTGGGTTTAATGCGCGCATTACACCACAATGAACATTGCTTCTTACTCAATTGGCAGAACATGGATGCCTCAACATCTCTATAGGCCCTGTCCCAGTCCTCTCTAGTCAGTGTAAGGATGCATTCCTCATGGAGAGAAAGGAGATCGTTGTTGAGCACTTACTTCTGTCCTGGCTATTTTGGGCCTGATTTTCCATGGTTTCTCCCATAATAAGAGAAAGGGAGGAATTGAAGGAGTTAAAAGTGGATTGCACAGCAGTTAATGATGGTGCAGGTTTGGAGGTGTCTCAAATGAATGTCTTAGCAACACAGAGACCATGCAGGGTTGCTCGTATGGGATTTGGAGCGAGTGTGAGTGAGTGAGGGAAGATGTTACATGCAATAGCGTGAATGGTAGAGCAGGACGTTTGTGCAGTAGCAGAGGCAGAAGACTGTGAGGTGGTAGAAAACAGATAGTGGCACTTACCCAGGCAGAGCTGAGGTGGTCATTTCTGCAGTACTGGGCATTTGGCTGAATGTCGGAGATGGCACTGACTAGTACAATGACCTCAGGCCAGGATGGCAGGGTCTGGTATCATAGCTTCCTCTAGCTGTCCTGTAGGAAAAGACAACATTCCTCTGCACCCTCCAATCCACCAGGACCTACAGCTCTCTGTTGGCAAATCACAGCACCAATTTCCACTTATATCTAGGAGAGTGTGCAGCCATGCAGGGCAGCTTCACAATGCCAGTCATTATCTGGGTTCACAACAGCCTTTTAAAGATGGTGCCATTGTCAGGAATGCAGTGTTGAATACTTTCAGTTATGTTGAGCGGGAGAATTGGACTAACATTGGATGAGATTGTCACCTTAGGGTTTAGGTGGGCAGATAACAAGACAAGTTTGGCACAACAGCAGGAAAAAACCTACTTGGCCCTGTGGAGAGAAACCCTCCATGATGATACTTCACTGAAGTTCTGTATAAATTAAACCCACGAACTCTCTTTGCAACTTCACAGATGTTGCAAGACTACTGATTACACCAGGATTTTCTGCTCTAATTTCAGGTTTTCAGCATAAGCAGCATTCTGCTTTCCAGGACAGCTAAATGTAGTGATAATGCGTATGTGCAATCAGAAATTGATCTCAGAGTCAAATATTAGGTTGTTTACATTATGGTCCAGGCTTCATTTGTTGCCAGGGGTGAATCACTAGCTTCGGGAACTGAGTTTGCAGCAGGGAGCAAAGACAATAGCTTCGGTCTTCCCAACATTTATTTGGAGGAGGTTTCTGCTTATCCCATACAGGACGGTAGAGAAGCAGTCTGACAATGTAGAGGCAGTGGAGAGATTATGAGAGCTACAGTTTAGCTTCATCTGTGTTCATGTGGAAATTGTTGCTATGCTTTTTATTGATGTTGCCAAGGGGAAGTATGTTGATAGACAATGGAGATTGCCAAGATCAGATCCTTGGGGAATTCTGGGGGAACACTAAGAGATGACACTCCAAGTGATTCTCTGGTTACAAATAGAAAGGGAACATAAGAACATAAGAAATAGGAGCAGGAGTAGGCCATCTGGCCTGTCAAGTCTGCTCTTCTAATCAATAGAATAATGACTAATCTTTTTCTCGTCGACTCAGCTCCACTCACCTTCCCACTCACCATAACCCTTAATTCCTTTACTGTTCAAAAATATATCTATCTTTGCCTTAAAAACATTCTACAGATTCACAACCCCTTGGGTGAAGAAGTTTCTTCTCCATCCAGTGTTAAATCTGCTCCCCCTTATTTTGATGCTATTCCCCCTCGTTCCAGTTTCACCTGCCATTGGAAACAACCTCCCTGCTTCTATCTTATCTATTCCCTTCATCATTTCATATGTTTCTATAAGATCTCCTCCTCATTCTTCTAAATTCCAATGGAAGAATGGAACTAGGTTAGTGCAGTCCCAATAACTGGATGATGAGAAAAAGATTTTGAAGGAGTATGGTGTGATCAACCCTGTCATGTGCTACAAACAAGGTTGAGGAGAAATATTCTACAGTTATCAGTCACAAAGAATGTCATTCTTGTCTTTCACAAGAGCTGTTTCAGGACCGGGACTGGGGCAGAAATGGAATTCTGGGAATGACAGATTTGAATATGGGAGGTAGCAACACATTTGACAACCTGAGAGAAAGGTGAGATTGGAGATGGGAGGGAAAATCAAGGAAAGCTTTGAGAGTAGAGGAGATGACAGAAGATTTTGAAAAAGGATCCAATACCCCAGGGGAGACTCAATATCAAGTTCAATAATTTTAGGGCCTAAAATCTCCCATGTCCCAGCTCCCTACCCCACACACCAGGCCTTGTTACCACATAGCTTGCCATTACACTCTACCTGTTGTTAGTCACTAATAGTTCCCACTAACAACTATTCACCCTCCCAGCCTGATCGTTATCAACTCTTTGTCTGTCCAACTACTCTTCTCTCTCTTAAAACTCTATCGTTTACTCCCTAACTCACCCACCTCCCTATGTTCAGCATATAAATTAACGTTTTCCAAGCCACCGTCAGTTCTGAGGAAGGG
>NW_025965797.1:105705-106000 GCF_021869965.1 Rhincodon typus | reverse complement strand
TTTGGTCCAGTCTGTCTTCTTCAGCCTACTTTTACAGCACTATAGGAATGGTCATCAGAGATCTGAGGCTTTTGAGCCCTGCTATATATTTTGAAACAGCTTCTGTTGCCCCAGGGATGTGGGCAATGCTGACTAAGCCATAAGGGAGGGAGTTCCAGGATATTGAATCATTGACACTAAAGGAACAGCACTATATTTTCCAGTTAGGATGATAAATGGTGTGTGTGTGTGCGTGTGCGTGCGATGATAGATGGTGTATGTGTGCGTGTGTGAGATGATAGATGGTGTGTGTGTG
>NW_025965797.1:0-5705 GCF_021869965.1 Rhincodon typus | reverse complement strand
GGGGGGGGGGGGGGGGGGGGGGGGGGGGGGGGGGGGGGGGGGGGGCGCTTGTAAATGGCATTCATAAAATCATAGAATTCACTACAATGCAGGTAGAGACCATTCATCCCATTGATTCTGCACCAACCCTCCAAACAGCATGCCACCCTATCCCCGAAACCCCACATTTACATAGCTAATCCACCTAACCTGCACATCTTTGGAATGTGGCAAGAAAATAGAGCACCCAAAAGTAGTCTGTAACTTTGATGTCACATTTGACTTAAACACGAGCTGTCTGCTCCATCAATAAAACTGTTTATTTCTACCTCTGTCATCACACAACTCCAGCCCACCTCAGCTCACCCATTGCTCAAAGTCTCATTGATACTTTTGTTCCCTCTCGACTTTAGGATTCCCATGCAAATTTGGTTGACTTCCCACATTCTACCTCCTCTAACTTGGGACATCAACCAAACTCCACTTTCTTACACCAACTCATATCAAATCCTGTTCATCCATCACTTCTGTACTTGGTGAAGAGCAAAGGAACATAAGAAATAGGAGTAGGAGCAGGCCATTTAGGCTGTCAAGCCTTTAACAAGATTATGGTTGATCTTTGCGAGGCCTCAACTCTCTTTCTTGCCAGGTCATCATGGCCCTCAACTAGTTGATAATTGAAAAATCTTTAAATACTCACAGTGATTTAGCCACCATAATTCTCTTGCATACAGAATTATAGGCATTCATTACCGTTTGGGAGAAGAAATGGTTTCACATCCAAAATTTAAATTAATGTAATTATTTTGTAACAACGTCCCACAGTTTGAGAACCCGTCACTAGTGGAAACACTAAGCTCCTTCAGAATATTGTATGCTTCAATAAATTCATTCCTCATTCTTCTAAACTCTAATGAATAAAAGCAAACCTGTTTAGCTGGTCCTGGTAAGTCAAACCTTTCATCACAGAAATAAGGCCACAACATTTATTTTGAACAGTCTCCAAAGCCAGTATATTCTCTCTTAAATGGCTGGGGGTGGGGGGGAAAACACCATAAATGTGCATAGTACTCCATATGCAGTCTCACAAATCCCCCGTACAATTGTAAAGGGTTTTCCCTACTTTTAAAACTCTGCCGAAGTAGCAGTGAAGACCAAAGTTCCGTTTGCTTTCTTAAGCATTTCTGCATCTGCATGCTAACCTTTTAAGTTTCATGTATAAGAACATCAACATCGCTCTATATTGCACTTTTTAGAAATTTCTCTCCATAAATGATTGATTCCTTTTTGATTTTTCCTTCCAAAATGCATGACTTCACACTTTCCTGCAGTAAACTCCATCTATCAAGTTTTTAACCCACTCTGACAATCACCTTGTAGATTCCGTAAATCCTCACCACAACACATCAGCAAATTTTGATGCACTACACTCTGCCCCTCCTCCAAGTCATTCATGTGGCTAGTTAATAATGGAGGTCTCAGGACTGATACTTGTAGCACTCCACTACTTGTTTCCAACTGAAAACAATCCAGTAATCTCTATTCTGTTTTGTGTGTTAACCAATTCTCAATGAATGCTCAGACATTACCCACAATAGCATGAGCTCCTATCCTTCGCAACAACTTTTTATGTGGTACCTTACCGCATGCCTTCCAGAAATTCAAATCCACTCAGTCCATTGTTATCAACTCTGCTTGTTATAACAAAGAACTCTAGCAAATGTTTTAAACATGATTCCCTTTTAACAAAGCCATTTTAAAAAATTTAACTTACTTTTCTAATCAACCTGTTGAGAGATTTTATCACACATCTCTAGTACAGGTGGAACCTGAACCCAGGCCTCCTGGGTCTGGGGCAAGGATGCTAACACTCCGCCACAAGAAGGCCCTAATGCTGATTCTGTTCGACTGCATTGAGCTTCTGTTAAATGTCGTGATATTTCTTCCTTAATAATGGACTCCAGCATTTTCTCAATGACAGATGTTAGGCTGCCAAATTTATAGTTTCCTGCTTTCCATCTCCCTCCCTTCTTGAACAGAGTATCACATCGGTGGTTTTCCAATCTGATGGAACGTACTGTAATCCAGTGAGTTTTGGAACATTTTGCCCAATATCTTCATTGCAACTTCCTTCAAAACCCTTGGATGCAGGGCATCAACGACTTTTCATCTTTAGTACCATTAGATTTTCAAATATTTGTCCTTCGTGTTAGAGACTACTGCACAATCTTTCCTCCCATTAGCAACTTGCTTATCTGAAGGTTAATTGCTTGGAAACTGATGCAGGCAAAAACTGAGAGAAAATTAAAGAGTACTATCGACCCTTCAGGATTAGCTTGGATCCCTTGGAAATGAAAGTTAATCCCCTGAAAACTGGGGGAAAAAACTGAGAGAAAAACCATCAGGATGTTTTAAAACAGACCTGTTGTGTTACCATTTGCTTGAATCAGTTAATTATTTGTAAATGTATTGGAGATTTTATGTAAAACAGCTTTTCTATTAGGTAAAGCCATTAGAGGTGGCAGGTCATCTCAAGAACCTTCCAGGAAAGCATCCAAACAGAGTTGGCAGTACTACAGATGAAACAGACGTGAAAATGAAACTAATAAACAAATGATAGTTCATAAAACCATAAGATGTAGGAGCAGAATTAGTCCAATTGGCCCAGTGACTCAGCTCTGCCATTCGATCAACGTCGATATAGTTTTCAACCTCATTCTCCTGCCTACTCCTTATAACCCTGGAATAGAATGTGGATAACATGAGGTTATCGACTTCGATAAGAGCAAAACAGGTGCACAGTATTCCTTAAACGGAGAGAGATTGGAAAGTGTTGGTGTCCAAAGGGACTTCAATGGCCTTGTTTATAAGTCACTGAAAGCGAACACGAAGGTGCAGCAAGCAATTTGGAACGCAAGCAATATTACTGACGTTTACTGAAAAAGCATTTGAACACTGCAGTAAATATGTCTTGCTTTAATTATACAATACACTAGTAACAACACACCTGAAGTATTGTGTGCAGCACTGGTGTCATTACTCATGGTAGAATACAGTTAACATAGAAGGAGTGCAGATGAGGTTCATCACATTCATCCCTGGTACTGCAGTAGTGTCTCAGTGGGGAAGAGAAATTGAGGAGCCTGGGCCTGTATTCTCTCGTGTTTAGAGGAAATTGACAATACCTCATCGAAACATAAAAATCCTAAAATGCTCGACAGGAAGGATGCTTCCCCGATTTGTGATCGAGAACTAGGGAACACAATCTCAGATTAGGGATTAAACCAGTTAAGACTGACTCTAGGAGGCATTTCTTCACTTAGAAGATAGAGAAGTCTTTGCAATCTATTCTGGAAGGCTGTGGAAGCTCAATCATTGAGTAAGTTCAAGACAGAAATTGATAGATTTCTAGATACAAATGACATCAAGGGATAGAGTACCGTGAAATTAATGTTGAGGGAAATGATCAGTCATAACCTACAACAGCAGAGTAGGTTTATTCAATCTTATGCTCCTAAATTGCAATGCAATAGTTATTAGCCTGTATTATCCCTTATTTGGAAGTAATGCATGATCAAATATTTTACCGATAGAATTTAGTCACAGGGCAACACACAAACGTACTTCATGATGTGCCAATGTTCAGCTAGTTTGACACTCCTTCACCGTGGCAACTTCTGTTGCAGACATTTCATTTTCTCATTTGGAGAAAGGGCTCAACATATAGTCTGAAAAGACTTCCTCAAGGATGTCTTGAAAGCTGCATTCAATTATGAAAAGAACTCCTTCCTGAATGTCACAAGAAGACCTAGCAATTAAATGCTGAATAATACAAAGTACCTTTCCCCTCCAAAATGATTGACTGATAACATTAAACGGATGCCATTTTCAAATTTTATGTGCCGTTTTGAAAGTTTTGAATATGTTCATTCACCTATGTAGAAAGCAATACTCACTGTGGCACCCATATCAGTCAAGTGGCCTATGAAAGGTTTTGAATAATTTTCAGTCTTATTTGATGACCACACCTCCACAAATGCCACCACATCTGCAAAACAGCAGGGTTCAATTATTAACTAGAATATCACATACTCAAGTTTCAAAATCAAAGACTTCTAATTTACTTTGAAAGTTCATGAAAATTCACTAGAACCATTTTTGAAACTGAAAAAAAGAATTAGATGATAAACAAATAAACCTCTAAGAATGTATAATTTTACAAGTCCATTGTTTAAATTTAGATTTTCAATTTATACAGCCTCAAAAAAAAGTGTTGCTCTTTTTATCCTTCAATTCGCTGTGAGATCACATATGCTCAGGTTTGTAATGTCTGACTACGCTGAAATAACTTCGAGATGCTAAAAAGGTCAGAGCTTTATTGTGTCACAGAAAACATTTTAGGAAAACATTATCATTGCTATTGCACAAACGTGGCTTTGAAAAGGAAGAAATAGAAGGCATGATGAGAATCTGAAAATGGAACTCAACAAATTAGACTTATTTGTGAAGTCAAAGTAGGACTCTTTGGAGTCTGGATGGGGCTGGGGATAGTTGGCAGCTTTATATCAGCTTTTAGAATAGCCTGCAACAGTAACAGGAATTAAAATAAATGATGCCACTTGAGTTACAATCACCCATGTTACTTGCATTTCTGGAAAGACCAAGCAGGAAAAGACAAAACAAGGTGATTATATGTAAAACTGCTCATAAAATCCAGTCAGATGTACAAAAAGAATAAAACAGGTTTTATTAACAGAAAAAGCAAAAGCACTGAAAAGAGAAAAAACTCCTGGGACACTTACATTTTCTTAATTTTCTGTCCAACTTGCATTTCCATAGCACATTTAACATTGTGAAACATCCTAAAACTCTTCACAAGAGTATTATTGAAGAAAAAAATGACACTGAACACATAGGGATAGTTTCAAGGCAAGCGTAAGGAGCAAATTTTGCTTTGAATTGTCCACATTACCTGAAAAACCAAAATGTTTCAGCCCACTTAAAAAAATGCACAATGACTCTTATGCCCAGATGATTTGATAACTTCTACAGATTGTGTTTTGTTTCAGTTCATGAGAAACTAATATATTCGCACCATTCTTTGCTGCACAATATACAATACAACTTCTATAGATCACAAAATATTAAGATTGTCGCTTCCAACCTCAAAAATTCACCCACACTGAAGCCCAGCTTGGTTATTATGTTTTTGAGGATGTATCCAGCCAGCTTTTACACACACCAGGTTTTAAACGTGGTTAGTAAAAATATTTGGAAATTAAAGCAAGACCATGACTGAGTTGCAATCTTTGAGCGAAAGCTCAGCACAAATTCAAATATACTGTCATTTCAAATCAACTTTCATACCATGGGAGCATTTTCCAAATCAGCACCATTAACTTCACAATCTATGCACTTGGTTACTACCTTGAAGAATCTTTTTTTTGCTGCAGTCCATGTCCATTCTTCAGGAATCTGTAGGCTTCTTGATCGCAGTTAGGGTTTCTTTTCCTCAGGTTAGTTGTATAACAGTATTTTAAAAATATATGTTGAAATTGCATAGCAACACACAGGACTGCACCATATTTTTTTAAAAACACATATATGGCAGAACCATTAGCACCTGAAAAGACAGGTTAATATTTTGGTTAGAAATCTTTTATCAGAATCAGGAAAGAAAGACTGGCCCTTCATAAAGCAAAACAGATGAGTGATGGAACCCATGT
>NW_025965796.1:99521-106255 GCF_021869965.1 Rhincodon typus | reverse complement strand
AAGGGCAGCGTCTGACCCACTGTCCCACCCTGTCCCAGAGGGAGAGGGGGAAAGGGCAGCATCTGACCCACTGTCCCACCCTGTCCCATAGGGGGAGGGCAGGGGGGAAAGGGCAGCGTCTGACCCACTGACTCACCCAGTCCTGGCAGGTTTGGAGGGGGTGCAGGGGATCACCTCACTGACATTCATCGGTAACACTAAAGGCTCTGGGCCAAGTGCTATGAAGTGGGATTAGTGTAGGTGTGGAGTCGTTGTATCACTGCAGACACGATGGGCTGAAGGGCCTTCTGATTCCAAGCTGCCGGACCTGCCGAGTGTCTCCAGCACTTTCCGATTTGAAGACTTTAGATTTTTGTACTTTGGATCCTTACTGCTGTCACAAGTTGTTAAACATTTGATAAGCACAGAGTCCCATTCAAGTCTTATTTTTGCTGAAACTTTATTTGTACGGGTACTTTGTCAGCATTCCATGAAAATTTCCCTTCCTTCCCTGACCAATATTCACGTCCCACCCCAGGGCTCTGTGACCTTCCATTCGAGGATCGAGCGTGGGATTCCCCAATTTCCACACTCAGCTACCCAAACTTGTAGGGGGAGGCCAGACCTGCTGAGCTTTTCCAGCGACTTTGTTGTTGCTGCTGTAGGGGGTGGTGTTCCCATGTGTCTGCAGCCCTCATTCTCCTTGGACAGCCTGACACCTTCTTATGAGCCTGAACTCAACCAAAATTCTGCCCTTTCCTTCTCCCCTCACCCCAGAGTCCATTCACCCATCGGCATTCCCTGCCACACTCCATTAAAAAATTCCTATCCTCGTTTTTAAATCTCTCCGTGGTCTCACCTCTCCCAGTCTCTATAATCTCATCCAGCCCCACAGCCCTCCAAGATATTCCCACGTTTCATCCTCTGGCACAACCTGATTTCCACAAATGCAGCAGACACTGAGGGAACGAGGATATGTTTCCAAGTCGGGATGGTGAGTGGCTCGGAGGGGAACTTGCAGGGGGCTGGTATTCCCATGTATCTACTGCCCTTGTCCTTCTGGATGGAGGTGGTCGTGGGTTTGGAAGGTGCTGTCTAAGCAGTCATACAGCACAGAAACAGGCCCTTCGGTCCAACCTGTCCATGCCGACCATAATCCCAAACTAAACTAGTCCCACCTGCCTGCTCCTGGCCCATATCCCTCCAAACCTTTCCTATTCATGTACTTATCCAAATGTCTTTAAAACAGTGTAACTGTAACCACATCCACCACTTCCTCGGGAAGTTCATTTCACACACAAACCACTCTGTTAAAAAAAAAGGTATCCCTCATGTCTTATTTAAATCTCTCTCCTCTCACCTTTAAAATATGCCCTCCACTCTTGAAATCCCCCCTCCCCAGCGAAGAGACAACTACCATTCATTTTATCTATACCCTTCATGATTTTATAAACCTCTCCAGGGTCACCCCTCAACTTCCTATGCCCCAGTGTGAAAAGTTCCTATAACTCAAACCCTCCATTCCCAGCAACATCCTGGTAAATCTCTTCCAAACCCTCTCCAGTTTAATAATATCCTTTCTGGAACAGGGCAACATGTACTGGGCACAGTTTTCCAGAAGAGGCCTCATCTACGCCCTGCCCAACCTCAACATGATGTCCCAATTCCTATACTCAAAGGTCTGAGCAATGAAGGCAAGCATGCTAAATGCCTTCTCAAGGAGCCCTAGTGAATTTCTGCAGTGCATCTTGTAGATGTGACTGAGCGTCGGTGGGGGAGGGAGTGGGATGTTTGTGGATGTGGTGCCAGTCAAGCGGGGGCTGCTTTGTCCTGGATGGTGTCGAGCTTCTTGAGCGTTGTTGGAGCTGCCCCCATTCAGGGGCAAGTCGGGGGGGGTATTCCATCACACTCCTGGCTTGTGCCTTGTAGATGGTGGGATATGTTTTGGGAAGTCAGGAAATGAGTTACTCTGCACTTACAAGCCAAACTCTGACCTGATCTTGTAGTCAGTGTTGTTATAGCTGATCCAGTTAGGTCTTTGGTCAACAGTAGCCTCCAAGATGTTATTAGCTGGGAATTCAGCAAGAATATTGCCATTAAACATCAAGGTTCTCGTTCAGGATGCTCCGTACACGTGCTGCACCAATATTACCCAACCAGTTATCAGCCCAGGCCTGGACGCTTCCTGGACTTGCTGCATAGACTATGTCATTATCTAAGAGGTCACAAATACTGTTGAACATTGTAGTATCATCAGTAAACATCATCCCTTTTCTGATCTTGATGCTGGTCATTGACGAACAGCTGAAGTTTGTTGGGCCGAGGACACTACCCTGAGAAACTCCTGGAGCTGAGATGACTGACCTCCAACAACCACGACCACCTTCCCATGTGTCAAGTATGACTCCAACCACCGGAGAGTTTGCCCCTGATACCCATTGATTCCAGTTTTGCCAGGGCTCCTTGATGCCACACTCGGTTGAATGCAGCCTTGATGTCAAGGGCTGTCACTCTCACCTCGCCTCTGGAATTCAGCTCTTTTGCCCATGTTTGAACCAAGGCCGTAATGAGGTCAGGAGCTGAGTGTCCCTGGCGGAACCCAAACTGGGCGTCACTGAGGATATCCATCTGAGAGCGCATTGGTTAATATCTCATCCAACAGGGCCCACCTGTGACAGTGCAGTACTCCCCCAGCCTTGGAACTTGACGCTTCAGACCCGTTGAATGCCGAATTCTTTTGGGTGGGATTTGAAAGTATACCCTACGCAGCAAGAATGGTAACCCCCTGTCTGGTGTGAAAGGTCCTGGAATATTCAGATTTATTTCAGCGATATTTCTTGTGAACTTACAAAACCAGTCAGCTTGGGAATATCCCTGAATCTCACAGCAATGACACGACATTGTCTCGGTATAAACAAGGTCACTCCTGTTTGAGTGTCTGCTCAGCTTCACTTGGTGTTTTGTGCCTGTCAGATCAGAGAGCTCACAGCAGGCTGCCCAAGGGCAATATCCCATTACAACTCGCAAAGCATCTGTTTACCCAGTCCTGGCATAAGTGCATGTTTGAGTGCGAGCCTGTGCGTGAGCGAGCGAGCGATCCCCATTCAGTGACAGCTCCAAAAATTCTTGCTGTGCAGTTCTATACAAACCCAAGCGGGAGATGTGCCAGTACCACATCCTTGATCAATGATCAGGAACGGGAATCAGAATGGCAAAGGGAGAGGGAAAATGAGACTGACCATGTGACAGAAAACGTGGAACGAACTGGTGGGAACTGATGGGAATAAGTTGTCGGTCAATCCAGAGGTTGATTGATTTCTAGGTATTAAAGGTAACAAGGCTGGGGACAGTTATTGCAGGAAAATGGCACTGAGGTCCAGACTAGCCTGTGGGGCTGAACGGACTACTCCTATTTCCTCTGGCACAGCAGCAGGTACCCATCCACACAACTACAGAAACGATATGATTAAACTAGGAAGAGTGCAGCAAAAATTTACTACCTGGGCTGGAAGGTTTGAGTTATAAGGAGAGACTGGCAAGGCTGGGACATTTTCCCCTGCACCATGGGAGACTTGGTGGGGGGCCTTGTAGAGGTGCATAAAATCGTGAGAGGCACAGATATGGTAGATAGCTAGTAGCTTTTCCCCAGGTTTATAAAACTAGAGCGCACAGGTTTAAGATGAGACCGGAGAGATACAAAAGGCTCCACAGGGACAATATTTTCACACAGTGGGTGGTGAGTGTCTGGAATGGGCTGCCAGAGATAGCGGTGGAGGCGTGTACAGTTTTGTCATTTAAGAAACATTTGGGACAGGAACATGGACAGGATAGGGATGGAGGGATATGGACCAAATTCAGGCAAATGGGACGAGTTTAATTGTGAAAACTGAGCGGTATGGGCAGGTCGGGCCGAAGGGCATCTTTCCACGCCGTAGAGTTCAGTGACTCTGTGACAAAGTTGGCTACTTTCCAAGGCACAGTATCACTGATCTCTTTTTCCCTCTCTTCTCTTTTTCCAGGGACAATCGCACTGTGGAACAAGCTCCCAAAGGGAGCCTTTTCCAAGACCCAGCCCATGGATCCTTCCTGTCCATGAGCGACGTTCCCACCCTCAGGATGACTCTCTCAGCAGATTCAGACAGCACCGCCCACAAGTAAACATTGGCAGAGCAGGAATATCAGACCGAGCAGCTGAGCCAATAAAGACAGCACCACGAGGCCCCTGGTTGAGTCAAACTGGGTCTCTACGGGGAAGGAGCAGCTGCAGGATCCAGGGAACAGACGAGGAGCAGGGCCATTCAGTTGAGCCTACTCTGCCATTCGATGAGACCATGACCGATCTGTGGCCTAAGCCCACATACCTGCCTTTGACCTGATGTGATATCAGCCTCGACTCCACTGTAGTGCCCCCACCACTGTCCATAACCCTTCGAACTGGGCGTCACCACACGGAGAGGCTAGCGAGATTCAGAGACTTACCCATCTGAGGATGCTGTCTGAATGCTTCTCCAGGGCGCTGGGTTGATAATAAAAGCCTGCCTGAAGAAGGAAAGTTGGAAAATGAAACAGTCGTCTCCGAGCGAGGCTACAGCAAGAGTTACAAACACAGCAAGGCACCACCTCCCATCAGCATTCCGATGGGAGATAGTACTCAGGAAGCGCAGGAGCCCAGGAGGACGGGACGGGGACAGTCACAGAGTTTTAACATCGGGCAGGAGGGAAATATCTGGGCGTAGGATAGCAGGGGGATGGGGGAGGGGTGGTGTTGCTTGATCTTCCTGTTTCCTGACATATTTCATCTCCAGAATCTGTGCGAACAACCCTCCTGGGCAGCTCAGTGGCTCAGCGGTTAGCACTGCTGCCTCACAGCGCCAGAGATCCGGGTTTGATCCCATCCTCGGGTGACTGTCTGTGTGGAGTTTGCACATTCTCCCCGTGTCTGCGTGGGTTTCCTCTGGGTGCTCCGGTTTCCTCCCACACTCCAAAGGAGTGCAGCTTAGGGTGGATTGGCCAAGCTAAATTACACAGAGTGTCCAGGGATGTGTAGATTAGGTGGGTTACAGGGGTTTGGGTCAGGGTGGGATGCTCCGAGGGTCGGTGTGGACTTGTTGGGCTGAAGGGCCTGTTTCCACACTGTAGGGATTCTATGATTCTATGATCTAAGTACGAGTGCAAACGTTTCAAACAGTACACGTTATCCCAAGGGTAACGGGCTGATTTCAAGCACACAACGACAAAAAGACAAATAGCAGTCAGAGGCAGGAGTTACAGGGGCAAAGGTGGGTTCGAGAAATGGGAAGAAACAAGGGCGAATGAGTATCGAGGTGGGCAAACGTGACATCATCCGCTCCAGGGCCAGCGAATAACAGAACACAGTCCTTTCTCAATGGCGGGTAGAGAGAGAAACAGTTGGGATTTAGGATGGGGAAGAGGTACAAGGAGCTTTAAGACACTGTAAGCAGCTACTGAAAATGCTGGAGTTTATGTCTGGAAGCGAGCAACAGGGGGACAGGAGGGGGGAATTCACCTCGAGTGAACCTGCCTCACCCCCAACACTCTCAGGCAGTACATCCTGGACCCTAACCAATCTCCACATTGGTAAAGTCTGCGTCTTTTGCCAATCACCTTGAAGTTTTCAGAGTGGGAAGTTTCTGTCTGTTTCCTCAGCCCTTCACGGCTGTGATTGTCTCCATCAGACCTGCTCACAGCTTTCCCCTTCTCCAATGCGAACATCCCAACTTCTCCAAGCTTCTAAATTCCTCATCCCTGGAGCTATTGCGGTGAAATGTCACTGCGCTCCCTCCACGGCCTTCACATCC
Source organism: Rhincodon typus (assembly GCF_021869965.1). Lineage (NCBI taxonomy): Eukaryota > Metazoa > Chordata > Chondrichthyes > Orectolobiformes > Rhincodontidae > Rhincodon > Rhincodon typus. The sequence continues at coordinate 100,457 of NW_025965796.1, read as the reverse complement.
TCCTGAGGTCTGGCACTGGGAATTGTATGGAATCCTCCATATGAGGCTAATTGACTGACTTATCCCGTTCAACTAAGGTGACAGATCAATGCAACTCAATCGATAATGGGAGTCAGTGGTTCAGCTCTTGAGTCCGCTCCCTAGTCAATAGGATCACCGTGGTTCTCCCTCGATTGGACATTCCCACCCAACAACCCGTTGTCCAAAAACCCACAGATCTCACCCTCCAAAACCTAACGACCAAGGGAGTTCCTGCGGGAGGGAGGGAGAATCTGCTCCCTCGGAGCGGGGAGGCCAGACAAAGGGAGAGAGCATTTAATCAACCAAATAAGCACTCAGAGGCTGCAAGGTGAAATCGAGAAGGGAACTTCACATGAAGGGAAATATGAAAAATCTCCCCGCCAACCCCGAGGCTCAGGAGTTGGGGCTGATGGATTCCTCACTGTAAAGGCATCCTGACAGTGGGGGGAGTTCCTGATTCTAGGAAGCGGGGAGGGCTAAAATACAATGTGTCCATCATCTGTGTGACAAAACACATGGGAGCAGCTGACATCCAAACATCAGAGAACCAGCCCACCAGGAGACCCAGGGAGACTTCACGTCTTCTCCAGAGACCAACAACATGCAACAACATGTGACCAAATTGAAAAACACTTCCAAACAAACAAGAGGCAGCTCAGTGCAGGCCTTATCCTCTGATTAGGAAAAGCTGGGGAAATTATACAGCCAGCTGCATCAACACAGCGCACACGTGTGTTGGGGGCACGTACACGTCAGCGCATATACATGTGTGCACTTCTGTCCATGTATGTTTGCACAACACTTCTTGTGCAACTGAGTGACAATGTGACCACTTGCATGTGTGAACTGAGTGCAAACGACAGGACAGTATGAATGTCATTTAGCAGTGAGTGTGCACGTGCGTGTGAGGGAGAG
>NW_025965796.1:5867-39521 GCF_021869965.1 Rhincodon typus | reverse complement strand
CCCCCCCCAAGAGAAAGCAAACATACACCCTGCACCCCCGTCCCCCAGATGGGAAAATACACGCGGTTTAAATCGTAGAGCGGTTTTACACAGTTAGAGATTTAACACACATACAAGGTGACCGCGGTAAGCCTCTCTTATTAGGCCGCACCGCGGCGACGGGGCGGGGCTAAGACAAGGCGTCACCAAGGAAAGGGGGCGGGGCTAGTGTGGGCGCGGGAGGCTCTGCGACGTCAGTGCGAAGGGGCGCGGTCAGTGTGGGGGGCGTGGACTGCGTGGGCGGGGTCAGGATATGTCACGTGGTGTCTCCCGCGCGCCCCACCCCCACCCCACCGGGACCAATCAGAGAGAGCGCCGGGCCGGAACGGATCCGTTGATTGGGCTCCGCTCGTCCTTCTCCGCGTTTCGTTTTCCCTCTCAACCGTCGACGACGGCTATTATTTTTGACAGCCAGCCATTTTTTTAAAGAAAACCGCTCGATCCTATTCGATCGGTAACTATTTAACGCGGCAGCCTGAGCGCTTCCGACTACCTTTGTCTTGCGCGGAATCGACGAGCGTTGCGCGGGCGGCTTGGTCCGGCCGTGGGGTAGTGAGGTGCCTGACGGTAAATGTAGTTTGTCTGGGGTGGGGGGGGGAGGGGAGAAGGTGGTGGTAGCAGCCGGAGGTGACGCGCGGACCGTGTCAGGGCTACGGCGCGGTGCCTGACGGTAAATGTAGTTTATTGTGGGGGCAGGTGGAGGCAGCCGGAGGTGACGCGCGGACCGGGTTAGGGCTACGGCGCGCTGGCGCGGTGACTGACGGTAAATGTAGTCGCGGAGCAGCCGGAAGTGACGGGCTTCTTCCCCACCACCCCCCCCCCCTTCCGCCCCCATTCCAGGGAAGTCGGGCCACGTTTGATGGTGTCTCACCTCCCCTTCCTCCTCAGATCAACTAAAATACCGCACACGGCCTACAGACTTCCGAGCCAGAGGTTAGATACCACTGCCCTTATCGTCTGGTTTGTTTCAATGTGGTATTTTGTTGCTGTGAGCTTCTCTCTCTCTCTCTGGGGTAGGGGATAGGTATGGCTGGTTCTGCTGTTGCATATCAGAAGGAGGAGGATGATGAGAGATCCTCATCCCATGTTTTATGATGAGCATGCAATTTGGGGGGGGCGTTGGAGGGGTTTAGTTGGGAGGTAGTGGGGGAGGCAGACGGGAAACCAAAATAGAGCCACTGCCATGTTACTCTGCTGGGTTCTCTGAAGGCTTCAGTGAGCTGGTTCTCTCAGTTGCCAAAATGAAGATTAATGGTGGTGCAGTTTCGTGTGCAATTAGCTATTTGGCAAGACTTAGCTGGCTTGGTTTGTGTTTAATTGCTGTAAGCTGCCAGGGTTGTTTATCATTGTTACCTGTTTCTGTATCAGTTTGTGCTCCTCTAGTGTGGCTGTGCTTACTTAGATCTTAAACATAAATTGCTGGAAATGCTCAACAGGTCTTGCAGCATCTGTGGAGAGAAATCGGGGCTAACGTTTCAAATCGAGTGACCCTTCCTTAGAACTGATAGTCGCAAGGAATGGTCACTTGGCCTGACACGTTAACTCTGATTTCACTCCTCAAATGCTGCCAAACCTGTTGAGTATTTCCAGCAATTTGCTTGTTTCTGATTTACAGCATCTGCAGTTCTTTTGGTTTTTATTCATGTTTAGCTCTTGTTGTATTGTGTTATGTATATGTTATGTTGGAGGAGTCTCCAAAAGTAAAGTTTACCTGTTGGTAGTTGGGCTTTTCATAGATACCACTTTGTTTCAACATGTATGATGTGCTTTTGATGTCAAATGCTCTAAGTGTTCTAGTCTGTGCATAATTTACTGAAAGGTTTCTGGTGTTTGTATGGAAATATGACCAAAACAGTCATTTTCCTGAGATTAGGAGGTGAGAGATGCTAGTATCATTTGAGGTCGCTGCATCTTCAAGGTGGCAAACGGAGCAATGCAGATTTTGAAGTAAGTCAACCATCATTGTCAGAATTAGTAATGCAGTGTACAAACAAGGTAAGTTAGCCGAACATCAGGAACGCTTCAGGATTGATTATCCAGCTCAGTGCAATGAAAATGTGAACTTTTGTGCCTGAAAACAGAGGAGTATCACCCAGACAGGTAGAGCCGCAAGAATGTACCAGTCTATAGTGTCACTAAAGCGTTTGCTTCTACTTAGTTAAACTCAGCACTTGTCAGTTGTCAGGTAAACCTTGCTTTTTGAGTGATTTCTCAACTTGCTTTTGCAACTTTTAAATTTGACTTTAACAGCAAATTTCTTCATGGTAGCTTTTATAAGAGTGTAGCGTAAGAATTAGGAGCAGGGCTAGACCACTTGTCCCCTTGTGTCTGCTCTGCCATTGAATAGGATCATGGTTGATTTTGATTGTGGCCTTAACTCCACTCTCCTGTCTGACATCCCCAAAACCTTGATGTCCTTGTTTATCAAAAATCTCTCTAACCCCATCTTGAATATATTCATTGACCCTATTTCTGCCGTTATTGGGCCAGAGAATCCCTCAGACTGACGATCAGAAGAAATTCTTCATCATCTCCTCCTTAAAAGGGATATTCTTCACTTTAAAATTGTGCCCTCTTGTTCTAGATTTCCTTGAGAGGAAACATCCTTTCAGCACCCACTGTGTTGGCCCCCTCAGGATTTTTGTATGTTTAAGATCCCCTCGTTTATCTGATCTACACCTGAGTGTAGGCACTCGCTGCTCAACCTGTACATACAAGCTTCATGCCAGGAATCAGCTGAGTGAACCCTTCTCTAACTTGCTTCCAAGGCAAGTCTGTCCCTCCCTTGATTTTGTTCTTGTGGGACCAGTGTTTTGGCAGTGAGATCTGGGAAATTTCTCAACAAAGGACTTGCATTGCTATAGTGTCACGTCCTTAGACATCACGTAATTCTCTATTACCAACCAATTAGGAAGTGTAGGCACTATTATAGCAGAGCAAATGTGCAGCCAGTTTGCACATGGAAGTGCCTGCACCCAGCCTTGTGATAATGGTCAGATCATCATTTTTTTTTTTCCTTTCACAAGCAGCATCAGTTGAGGTTAGGATACCAGTGAGTATGTGGTGGCTTATGAAAGTAGTGCTTTGTGATCCTTTACTTGCATAATAAATGCAGGAAGGATGTTCCTGATGACTGGGGAGCCCAGAGCCACGTGAAATAGTCTCAGGGCATGGGGCAGGCCATGTCTAGCTGAGATGGGGAGAAATGTCTTCGCCCAGGGAGTGGGGAGCCTGTGGAAATCTCTATCACAGAAAGTGGTCAAGGCCAAAACATTGAACGTTTTCACAAACCAGTTAGATATGCTTCCTGGGCATAAAGGGATCGAAAGTGTGTGGAGACGAAGTGGGGTCAGGAGACTGAGTTGGACAATCAGCCATGATTGTATTCAATGGGTGAAGGTGCTCGAAGGGCTGAAAAGCCTACTCCTTTTTTGTGGTGTACGCTGTGTTTAACAAGCAATGGCTGACAGCCCTTCATGGATGGGTGCCTCATCTCCTCCACTGCGGTTTGACCAAACCACACCCCCACCCTTCCCGGCCCCCAACCTGGGGGCATATGAACTGGAGCTGAATTCGACAGTTTTTGGAGACCCCCAAAAACATTACAGAATCAGACTGAAATGACATCAACTCTTGCTCATTTTCATGAGCATTTCCAGTGTAATTAAAAAAAAAATGGTGAATCTGGACTGGCACCAATAGTACTGGACTGCTGCTGAGATGCTGGGCCAAGAAGATGGATGGGATCCAGCAGCAAAACAAACACTAGGAGGTTCTGCTAGTGGTCCTGGTCAAATTGTCCCCATTGCTAAACACCCAGAGCAGATCTGATCGTTCCCTTTGGAGCTGGAAGTAGAAGCTTGTAGTGTGTGAATCGGCTGCTGTGTCTCCCACATTATAACTCCTCACAAAATTACTCTGATGTCTGTCAACTCTGAGATTCAGTCATACGGCATAAAGAGAAGCCCTTCAGCCTGCTGTATCTATACTGGACAACACCAGGCTACACTCATCCCATTCACCTGCATTTGCCCTACACCGTACTGTGCCCTGCCATTTTTAAGTGTTTGTCCAGATGCTGCTTGCGTGTTGCGAGAGAGTGCCTGCCTCTTCCACCCTGTCAGGCAGCCCATTCCATATTCCCACCAGCCTCTGCGTGAAAGAATCTTTTCTCCGATCCCCTGTAAAACTTGCTCCCCTCCTCAAGCTTATGTGTCTGGTCTTCGACAAGCCCACCTTGGGGAAGAGATTCTCATGATCTACTCTCGTCCACACCTCTCCTGATTTTACAAACGTCAATCAGATTTTCCTACCCCAACCTATCCAGATTCTCCTTTATAGCTGAGAGATTCCGTCCCAGGCAACATCCTGGTGAATCTCCTTGGCACCCTCTCCAGTGCAATCGTTCCCTTCCTTGGAGCACGAGAATGATGGCACAGAACGCAGAATGGTTTGGAAGAACGTGCTGTGCCTTGGTGTCTCCGGTTCGAGCATGCTTTGTAGACAAACCCCATCTTTCGTTTGTAGGTGCTGCTGCTGAGTGTTTTATCACCATCTGAGTATGTCTGAAACTTGGCCACTTGTTGTGATATCCCTTGCTGCAGCTTTGGTCAGTCTCTGCTCTTGCCTTGCTCTAGTGCTGTTACAGTGGTGATCAGGCTCTCGGCTTTGGAAATTGAAACAGTAGCCTCATTTTGCCCTGAAATCACTGTGAACGTGCAGGTTTTTGGACTTGCTGGAGGCGTAGCAGGAGCTTACTTTCTTTACTCATTCACGGGAAATGGGTGCTGCTGGCTGGAGCCATTCTTAATTGCGCTGGAGAGAGTGGTGAGCTATCTTCTGATAATAGGAAAGGCAGATGGAACCCTGGCGTGTATTGCAAAAGGACTAGATTAAAAAGGAAACGAGTGTTACAATTATGGAAGGTGTTGGTGAGACCATACCTGGAGTATGGTGTCCAAATTTGAGGAAAGATTGGGTGGCACTGGATGCAGCTCAGGAGGTTCACCAGGTTGATTGCAGGGATGAAAGGGCTGTTGCACAAGGAGCAGTTGAATGGCTTGGGCTTGTACTCGCTGGAGAATGAGAGGGTGGGGGGAGCGGTTCTGACTGAAGTGCATAAAATGCTAAATGGGACTGATAAGGTAGACATTGAACAGATGTTTCCCCTTGTGGGACAGCCTCAAACAAGAGGTCATAGATACAAAGTGAGAGGAGGTTGGCTCAAAACTGAGATGAGGAGAAACTGCTTCTGAGGGCAGTTATTCTGTGGCAAAATCGATCATACAGATTCCAGAAAGAAATAAATATGTTTCTGATGAAAAATGGGACAAAGGGCTATGGGGAGCAGGCAGGAGAGTGGAATTGAGACCAGGATAGGATCAGCCATGATCATGTTAAATGGCTGGATTGGCTACTCCCACTTCGAATTCCGATGTTCCTGATGTAGGGACCCACAGCATGGCCAGGGAGAAAGTTCTAGAATTTTGACCCAGTGACACCGAAGGAATGGTGATATTTTTCCAAGTCAGGATGGTGAGGATTTTTGGAGGGGAGCTTGTACTGGGTGGTGTTCCCATGTATCTGCTGCCCCTTGTCCTTCTAGATGGAAGTGGTCGTGGGTTTGGAAGGTGCTGCCTGAGGATCTTTGGTAAATTTCTGCTGTGCATCTTGTAGATGGTACACACTGCTGCTACTGAGCGTCGGTGGTGGAGGGAGTGGGATGTTTGTGGATGTGGTGCCAATCAAGCGGGGGCTGCTTTATCCTGGATGATGTTGAGCTTCTTGTGTGTTGTTGGGGCTGTACCCCATCCAGGGGCAAGTGGGGGGGGTATTCCATCACACTCCTGACTTGTGCCTTGTTGATGGTGGGACAGGCTTTGGGGAGTCAGGAGGGGAGTTGCTGATTGTGGGATTCCTAGCCTCCGATCTGATGTTGAATACACTATTTGTACAGCTGGCCCAGTTGAGTTTCTGGTAACCCCAAGGGTGTTGATAATGGAGGATGATGTGATGAGGTCATGGTGCCCTGTGACCTCTGGCGGTTGGTGAGGTCACAGTGCCCTGTGACCTCACTGGGCAGTGTTGATGCCATTACCCAGCGTGCCCAGGACTTGTTAACTGTGTCCAAGAGATTGGCTCCCTTGCTCTTTGACCTTCACCTGACCATGCCCAGGCACAAGGCAGCAAGCAGCTCTTATCTAGAAGATGGAAGTTTTCAAAGCCCTGCTTCCAATGAGAAACCAAGTAGGTTCTTTAATGTGGCCTCACTGTTTTCACTGTGTGCAGCAGATTTATAACTGGCCCATCTGTGGAAACTCCAGGTGACATGCTTCAGGCCATTTCATGTCTTGGCTATTTTCTACTGCCTTTTACCAGTACCTCGCAGCTACTGAGCAGAGCAGGGACTGGGAACTAATTTAAAGAACAGGACTTTGCAGGATTTCTGAAGCTCTGGTTTATTCCCATGTGCAAACTGAAAGTGGCTAATCAGCTCATGGAGGTGAGCACATGGCTGAAGGAATAGCGTAGAAAGTGGTCGTCCCTTTTCATAGGACACCTGTGCTGAGACAGAAAGGGAACGTATAAAGGTTCACAGCACAGAAAAAGGCCCTTCAGCCCATCGAGTTCAGACCACTCAAAAACAACACCTAACTACACTAATCCCACTTTCCAGTACTGAGCCTGTATGGTGTAGCAAGTGCTCTTCTACATACTACTTCAGTGTTCTGAGTGTCTGTCCCTCTCCCACCCTTACAGGCAATGAGTTACAGATATACGTTTCTAGGTGGAGAAAAAAAATTTCCTCCCATTCCCTCTAAACGTCTTGCCCCTCACCTCCAATCTATGCCCCTGTCATCGATCCCTCCATCAAGGGGAAAAGGTTTCTCCCTGTCTGTGCGCCTCATCATTTTTCCTATCTCAATCACGTTTTCCCCTCCCTGCTGTAAGGACAATCCACCCCAGTCTGTCCATCACTGAAACACTGCCCCCCACCCCCCACAGGGCAACATCCTGGTAAATCTCCCTCTGCCCCCTCTCTCAGTGCTATCACATCCCTCCTATAATGTGGGTCCCAGAATTTGCTGTGTGGCCAAACCAACATTCTATACAGTTCCCAGCTCAACCTCCCTTTTTTTTAATGTTCCAATGGGCTCAGCTTGATGTGGACTTGGACACAAGGGTTGTGACAAAAGTGATACGTAGGGCATTGCAAGGAGTTTAAGCTGAAAGAATGGCCGAGGGAGTGTTTGGGGGAAAAGGAGAATGCGGACAATATGAGGTTAAACAGACACCTCTTGTTTCCTATTGGGTATTGTCACGTTACAGTAATTCCAAATGTTTACTTCGGAATGAGAAAACCCACAGACAAACAGCACCCTGTTTACACAGTCCATAGCCACTGAACGGAACCACTACCAAAAGCTGCCCGTCAAAAAGCAGCATACTGCCAAGGCGGGAAATGTAAGCATCTTGGCAAGTCAGGCAGTGTCCATGGGTATTGTACCAGGTCAGTAACCTTCCACTAGAACCAGGTGCAGGTGGAGCTGGAGGACAGGTGCCCGAGCGGGAGGAGGTGGAGCCGGGGGTGGGGGGGGTGCAGGTGCTGCCAGACCTGCTGGGCTTTTCCAATAACTTTGCTTTTCTTCCTGATTTACAGCATCCACAGTTCTTCCGGTTTTTTTGATATAAAAGGTTACTGTGCGCCTTGGAGAATGTTTGTTTGTTTTTAAACAGCCTCCTCGCAACTATATGAATGGTGATACCTGATGGTTTGGTTGTAGCTCCTGCTCAGTAGTGTTCGAACAGTAACTGGGTAGAGAGAGAGTGCTGAGTTCTGTGGTATAAGCTGTGGCTGGGGGTGGGGCGGTGGTGGTGGTGTGTGAGTGGGTGGGGGGTGGGGTGTGGGGAGAGATGGTAATGAAACTGGTGCGGGAGGGCTGCCACACTCCTGTTTCTGAAAGAGCCTTTCTGTGTACCTGGTTTGCTGTTTGGAAAGTGTGATTGGAGAAAGTTCCCTGAATTTCCTGAGCTAGCTGTGCCTGTAAGCTTACAAAGACACCTGTGGGTCTGTGCTAGAACATCAGAGCAACAGAATTTGGAGTATTCTACGCTTTGCCCTTTTTCTTTCTTCCTTCAAGAGTAACCCATTGGCCAAAGATGGTTTTTTTTGCCCCTGAAGGCCAATCTCTTCAGGAAAATGCATTTTTTTTTCTCCCTTTTACCTTACCATGTGTTTTAGGACTGTTTGGGGTGACATTTATACTTCTGTATTTGTCTGTTAACCAATCGTTTCACCATCATTGTATAAATTTTGTTTTGGTAATGCGCCAGTACTTGTGTTGACTAAGAAACCCGGTTGCTAGGTCTTGTGGTTTAAAACCTGACGTAGAGAAAGTATTTAATTGGTGATTGTGTGAACTGGGAAATGATATTGATCTGATGTTATGACCGGCTGGGCAGTGAGATGAGAACAACGGGGCCCTGTTCCTGCCCTCTGTAACACGAACACCAAGGGAGCAGCAATTGTGGCCTCACTGAGTTTGGGGATCTGTAAAGTGCCTGACTGAGCTTGAGGAATGTTAGCTCATTTTGTTTTTGGAACTTGTATGCAGCCCAGTGCCTTAAGAAGGAAGCCTCTCGGTTGTGGGTTCTAAAATTGTAATGATAGTTGCTGTCTTATTTCATTGTTTTAACTTCATCATGTGCCTACTGTAACCACCTCCAGTTCCGCAAGCCATTGGGATCTCTCTCTTCCTCCAGTGCTGTGTCCCTGTGTTTAATTCACTGGGATCTTGGATGCTGCTCCAATGCTGTGTTGCTGTGTTTAATCCACTGGGATCTCTGTGCTGCTGCAATCCCATGTCCCTATCTTTAATTGTTCCCCTTCTTTTTTTACAGACTGCTCACAGCTGCCTTGGCCTTAAATTGTCATTTGTTCCCAAGACTCCGTCTTTTCCTCTCCCATCTCTCCTCTTTTTTCCTAAGAATTTTGATCGGTTTCTCCCCCCTGGTGCTGTGGTACAGGAAATGTCGCTGAGGATTTGCTGTTGATGTTTCGGCCACGTTAAATGTCAGTGGAATTGCAGGGCACAGCAGGAAGCCATTTGCTCTATGATGTCCATGGCAACTCCCTGCACGAGATCTTCAACTCATCCTCCCTGTTAATCCTGTAATTCTGCTCTTCCCCTTTGGGTGCCTACTCTTTTCCATTTGAAAGTTTGTATTTGCTTCAATCAAACCTTTTGAGGAGTGCATTCCGTATCCTAACAGCTCGCTGCAGTTATAACCATAAAGATCTTCCCTGTGTTCTTTTCCAGCCGCCTAAGTTAGTGTTCTCCTACCCTTCAGACAATAGAAATGGTTTCCCCCTTTCTAAGAGGTCCCCAAACACTTGGACCTTTTCTCTTCAGGAAGAAAACTACAGTCTTTCCCACAATCCACGTGACTAAAGCTCCATATCTCTGCATGCAGCCTTTCTGCAGCCTTTACTTCAAAGCCATCCCGTCCTCCCCGCCCAGAACCTGACACATAGCCTCAGACAAGGCTAAGCCAATGCTTTTTGTAAAATTTCTTTATGACTTTCTCATGTACCCTATGCTGCTGTTTATAAAGCTCAGGGTACCTTTTATCACGTAACCAATTTCTCAATCTACCATGGTGCACATCAGAGGCTGGGAATCCTGCAGTGAGTGACTCCCCAAAGCCTGTCCTACTACAAGGTACAAAGTCAGGAATGTGATGGAATCAACTGTTTGTCCAGCAACAAGAAGCTCGATAGCCTCCAAAACAATCAATCCACTTTTCCAGCATCTTCAGCATCCACTCCCTCCCCCACCGGCGCTCAGTCGCAGCAGTGTGTACCATCTACAAGATGCACTGCAGATACTCACCAAAGATCCTCAAGCAGCACCTTCCAAACCCACGACCCACTTCCATCTAGAAGGACAGGGGGCAGCAGATACATGGAAACACCAGCCCCTGCTCCTAACCACTCACCACCCTGACTTGGAAATATATCGCCGTTCCTCCAGTGTCGCTGGGTCAAAATCCTGGAATTCCCTCCCTAAGGAACATTGTGGGTCAACCCACAGCACATGGACTGCAGTGGTTCAAGGAGGCAGCTCACCCCCACCTTCTCAAGGGGGGCAACTAGGGACGGGGCAATAAATGCTGGGCCCAGCCAGCGATGCCCTCATCCCAAGAGTGAATTAAATTAAAACTGCAGAATGTCCAAGTCTTTCTGTCCCTTGCCTGAGGCACTTGTAGATACCTACCAGCAGGGGTTTGGGTGGGAAACAGTAGCCTTGGTCATCATCTGCCCTCTATGTAAGTGAGCTGAGATCATCTCCATATCCACTGTCTTCATCTCTGAGAGCCATTAGCACACCATAGCCCAAAAGTCAGACTTGCTCCTGTAAATAGCTGGTGAGAGGCCCAGTAGTTTGGGATTTGATATTTTGTACAGCAGTCTACCCACATCACTCTCTCTGCCTTCGAGCAGATGACCTGTCAGTGTAGCTCTCTGCTTCTGAGGAGAGTCCAGCTACTCGGCAGTATGCCAGCTCCTGTTCACGAATACGTTTTCAAAAATCCACTGTCTTTTTCACATTGCACATTTCCAGGTCGTTGCAACTCAAACGATGGGAGAATTTTTAATTCCCTCCCTGGACTTTTTGGTTTATTAATTGCAAAGATGTGGCCTCTAGTGTCTGGTCGCTGAGTGGTTTTCTGCGGTTTGAGTTTTGCTGTTGCTTTTTGGTTTGGTTAAGGCATAAGGTGCTGTTGGTGTTTCTGTCCTGGGGACTATAAGTGGCACACGAAGGGTAGGGGGGGAGTTGGTTGTGTAGAGGGGGTGTTTCTGAGGCACAGAGCAAAAACTGACTTGTCCATCTTCCCTCCCCCTTCCACAGTAGGCAAAGTTGCTGTCAGCTGCTCAGAGGGATGTTGGTGACGACATTTGGGCAGTAATTTTGCGAGCGTTTTCCTTTTTGCTGAAAGAGGATGTGTGGTGGTGAGTTCAGTCACTGTGGTAAGGATGGAGTGACGGACGCATGGGAGCTATTGGGAGTCTTGAAATCATGCAGTTCCCTGCTTTTAATCGCACAGGTTTTCATGCAGTCTGATTCTGCAGCTGCTGCTTGGTGTGCTTCATGTATTCCTCAACACTGCCCCCCCCCCCCCACCCCACAATCTGACTTCACATCTGGAAGAATTGAATAAGAAATGTCAGCAATAAATACTAATGATTTGAACCAGATCTCATTTAATTTCGCCTCAGTGAGGAGATCGCCTCCTTCGCGTAGTTCCTGGTATCGCCCAAGAGCACGCTCTCATCCGATCGCAATCTCATGAGATGTTGTGTTGTGATTTGACTGAAATTCCTGGTGAATCTGTGAAATAAAGAAACATTGGTGGTGGGTCTGAAATTTAAAAGAGGAGAACTTCAGGATTTCCCCAAAGTGCTTTGCAGCATGCTTGGTTTTAATTTGCTGCCAGGGTGGGCCCAGCATTCATTGCCCATCCCTGATCCCAAGGTGGTAAGCTGCTGTTCTCGGGGTGTAGGTACCCCCTCCCCCAGCCCCGCTGTCCCTCAGGTTACCGTTAGGGAGGGAATTCCAGGATTGTGACCCAGCGGCACTGAAGGAACGGCGATATATTCCCAAGTCAGGATGGTGAGTGGCTTGGAGGGGAACTTGCAGGGGGGTGGTGTTCCCATGTATCTATTGCCCCTGCCCTCTTACTTGGTGGTGGTTGACATTATGGAAGATGTTGTCTAAGGAGCCTTGGTGAATTTCTGCCATGTATACAGAAGGTGGTGGAGGGAGTGAGATGTTTGTGGATGTGGTGCCAATCAAGCGGGGGCTGCTTTGTCCTGGATGGTGTCGAGCTTCTTGAGTGTTGTTGGGGCTGCCCCCATCCAGGGGCAAGTGGGGGGCATTCCCTCACACTCCTGCCTTGTGCCTTGTAGATGGTGGGACAGGCTTTGGGGAGTCAGGAGTTACTCACCGCAGGATTCCCAGCCTCTGACCTGCTCTTGGAGCCGCTGTGTTTTGGCTCATTCAGTTTCTGGTCAATGATAACCCCAAGGATGTCGATAGTGGGACATTCAGTGATGGTAACACCATTGAATGTCAAAAGGGTGGTGGTTAGATTGTCTCTTGGAAACCGTCATGGCCTGGATGTTGTCCCTTGCTGTGTACCAACAATGACTGCTTCAGTATCTGTGGAGTAACAAATATCACTGAATACTGTGCAATCACTGACAAACGTTTCCACTCCTGACCCTGGAGGTGGGTGGGGAAGGTTATTGATCCAACAGCTATAGATGGCTGGGCCTGAGGAAGCACTGTTGTGGTGCAGTGGTAGTGTCCCTTCTTCTGAACCCAAGAGGTCTGGGTTCAGGTCCAACCTGCTCCAGCAGTGTGTTGTTACACTGCTGAACAGGTCGAGTAAAAACATCTGCCCTGATAAACTGCTACATTGATGTGCTGGAGCTAGGTTAAGTGAGCTTCAGTAATCCCCCAACTGTCTACCGTTGTGTAGGATCAAACTCCCAACTGCAGCAAGAGCCTTTCCCCTCTAATGCAGCTCGGGCTGCTCTTCGCTGCACCCTGTCGAATGCAGCCTTGATGTCAAGGGTCATTGAGTTGTACAGCACCTCCGTGTTGGTGAACTGAGTGGCATGTGAGGAGCATTTCAACCAGTGTTCCTAGAGCAGTGTTAACTTGAATGCAGTTCCGACACACTCCGGTCATAATCTAATGGAGTGGTAGTACAGGTTCAAGGGGCTGAGTGGCCACCTTCTGTCTTGGATTCTGCCTTCCTGCTGCCTTTTTGACCAAGTAGCGAAAGTCTCCCAGTATTTCCTAAGACCCCTTAGACTGGAGTCCTGTTTGATCACCCTCTGTACAAAGAAGTGCTTCCCATTTTCTGTCATAAATGTCGTGGATTTCCCCTCTTTACCATCAAGGCGCATCGCGAAGAATTGTTGCAGATTTGTCCTAACCTGTTGCAAGTCTTTTGGATGCCTGCTCGGAATTGTCTTTTTAGTTTCTGAGGTAGTTTAGAGCCGGTGTTCCTGAAGGAATAGACCAGCTGGCTGTGACACGCCGATAGTGACGTGTCAGGCTGTTTGTAGTATTTGTCAAACAATCTGGATTGCTGCCACACCCATTCGTGGGATAACCTATCGCCGCAATCCTGTGCAGGTGGCCTTTGCTCCCTGGCCTGCAACTATCTGTCGCTGTTTTAAAACGTGGCCTTTCAAAGGTTTCTGTTCAGTAATTGGCTTTTCCTTGGTTGTGATTGCGACGGGTTGCAGTCTTTCTCAACTCTGGCAGCTTCCTTGTGTCTCAGTCTGCCGGTCGGGTAAGTGGAGATGGTTCTGTTTCACCCCTCCTGGACCGGACCACTTTAAAACAAAAAGGGGATCAGGAACAGACCGTACAGCTGCTGAGCCCGCTGCCCCATTCCTGTAGGCTTCTGGCCGATCTACTGTCCTCCCCCTGTCTCCTTGTGCCCAAAGAGCTATCAGCCTTGAGCTTGAATGTGACCGTCGAGTGCCCACAACCTTTTCCAACAGTTCGTCACAATTGACGTGAAAAACATCTCCACCTTGGGCCTAAATGATCAATCCTTTCTCCCCGAGGCTCTAACTCAACGTCTGGATTCTCCACAGATGGAAATGACGACCCAGTACCTTCCCTGTTTTCAGCCCTCTGAAGCTGTGTGTATCTACTCAGTGTGGCTGTAGCTCCTCAGGTTTCCCAGTCTGAGCTCAGGCTCGTGCTCTGAATTCCTGGATACATCTTCCACTGGTGGGTTAAGGCAGTGTGGTGGTGTGTTGGTGCTTAGTTACTCTGGAAATCCCAAAAGAACGCAGCGGAGTGGTTTCTGCCGCTGGCTGTGGATAAGTGTTCCACTCGGACCGCTAGCTGGCCTAGATCAGCTGCTGTGTGCTGGGGAGGTGCTGTACTGTACCACTGTACCTGCAGTACTCCCCAGAGGGGGAGCAGTAAGGATCAGCCTGAGCAGACTGCTGGATTTCTACACACAGAGAAAGAGAGAGAGAGACTGGGAGAGTGTGTGACTGGCTGCGAGAGGATGGGAGTGGGGATCGGACATACCGATTCCATGTGCAGGGTGACGCCTTGAGACCCGAGGAGGAAGAGGGATGCAGTTTGAGGGCTAGTGCTGAGCTTGAGTGGAAACTGCAGGCCCTGGTGTGAAGTCGAGGAGTTAGGGACCAGCTGTAATCGGGGTGCCATAGCGAGCTCGGTTTTCCTGATCACTTGCTCATTCCCTGTCTCCCTCTCTCTTCCTCCCCCTTTCAGAGGATACGAAGATGAGCAGCTCGGAGGAAGTGTCGTGGATCTCCTGGTTCTGTGGACTGCGAGGCAATGAGTTCTTCTGTGAGGTCAGTTTCTGAGCGTGGCCCGGGTCTGTCAGTTCCGTGCAGTAAACCCGGTATCTCGGGGCCAAGCAAGTGCAGCCTCCTCCTCGCACATACTGAGCTTGTTCTACTTGCTCCTGGGCTCAGTCCACTGGACCTTACACGTTCACTTACACCACCGAGTCAGTGGGGAGCTCTAAGCACAACGCGGCCTTGCTCTGCCATGTCACTCGTTCTTTCTGAAAAGATGAGAAAGAGGCAAGAGCTGTTGTTGCAGAAGCTTTTTGTCTCGAGTCAGCGGGACAGGTGCAAGAATATCAGTTTTCAAAGAGGGGCAGAAAGGTCTTGATTGGCTGGCAGATTGACTCTGACTCTGGTCAAGGTGTTGCAGTGGGCCACTACCTGGTTAAATTCGTTCTCCTTTCCAGGGGCAAGCGATGTCTCATAGTGTTATCACTAGACTGTTAATCCAGAGACCCAAGGTCATGGTCTGAGGACCTGGATTTGAATCTGTCCATGACATGGTGGAATTTGAATAGAGAGCCTAACGATGAAGATGAAACTTGGCGGGGTGGGGTGGTGGGGGGAACCCATATATTTTACTTGTCCTTCAGGAAAGGAAACTGCTGCCTTTACCCAACATGGCCTATACGTGACTCCAGACCCACACCAGTGTGGTTGATCTTTACTGCCCTCTGAGCCATTAGGGCTGAGCTATAAATGCCAGCCTAGCCAGCAATGCCAACATCCTGTGAATGAGTTTAGAGAAACAGACGGAGCATCAGTAAGTGTGAGTGGAGTGCATCCTGAGCAGGCAGTGTAAATTGTTATTCCCTTTACAATTTGGCACTCTTGCATTTGTCCTGAAGTGTGCAACATGGCATGCTTTCTCAATCTATTTCTTTCTTGTTCCAACAAACCACCTCCAGTTCTGCCCCACCAAGTGACCATTATCCCGGTGCTCCAGCAACGTAGCTGAGCTCAGAAATGTACACCGTGCGAAAGCAAGCCATTCAGCCCATCTGGTCCGCACTGACCCTGTAAAGATCTTCCCGCCCAGACCCAGCCACCTACCCTATCCCGGTAACCTTGCATTTCCCATGGCTAACCGAACTAGCCTGGGCACTATGGGACAGTTTCCTGTGGCCAATCCACCCTAACCTGCATATCCCTGGGCAATATAGGACAGTTTCCCATGGCCAATCCACCCTAACCTGCACATCCCTGGGCACTATGGGTAATGTAGCAGGGCTAAGAATAGGCAGAGCTCCATTCATGTAGCTGTTCTCCAGACAGCTACAGGCAGCAGTGTTCATTAACCTACAAGAAAATAAAACCAAGAACCTGGGATTCTGGAATGGAAAGCAGAAGTTGCTGGAGAAGCTCAGCAGGTCTGGCTGTATCTGTAGAGAGAAAGCAGAGTTAATGTTCCTCCATTTCCATTCTATCCAGGCCTCGCAGTATTCTATAGGCTTCGGGGAGTACCAAATACAGACCCAGTCTTCAACCACTCCTCACATGACAATCCCTTCATCACCGGGATTGTGCTTGTAAACCTCCTCTGGACCCCTTACAAGGCCAGCACATCCTTCCTTAGATACGGGGCCCAAAACTGCCCTCTATATTCCAAATATGGTGTAGCTTGAGCCATATACAGCCTCAGCAGTACACTTCTGCTCTTGTTTTCTAGCCCTTTCAAAATGAATGCTGGCATCGTGTTTGCCTTTCGAACTGTCAACTGAACCTACATGTTAACCTTAAGAGAATATTGAGCTAGGACTCTCAAATCCCTTTGTGCTTTAGATTTCTGAAGCCTTCCCCATTTAGTAAATAGTCTACATCTCTCTTTTTCCTACCAAAGTGTATAAGTTCACATTTTCCCACTTTGTATTCCATCTGCCATTTCTTTGCCGCTCTCCTAGCATGTCCAAGTCTATTTGCACCCTTCCTACTTCCTGAAGACTACCTGCCCCATCACCTATCTCTGCTGCCAAGTTTGCAGGTGACACAATGTCCTCAGTTCCTTCACCCAGTATAATGTGAATAGTTATGGTCCCAACACAGACCCCGTGGAGTTCCAGTAGCCGCTGGCTGCCATCCTGAAAAAGGCCCCTTTACCTTCACTCTCTGCCTTCTGCCAGTCAGCCAATCCTCTATCCGTGCCAGTACCTTGCCCCTAATACTATTTAGCTGATTTTAGCAGCCTCCTGTGTTGCACCTTTTGTCAAAGGTGCCCAGGTCACTTTGAATTTTTGTCCTGGCATGAGCGTACCTGCGAGGTAGTGGGTTTTGTTTACCGCACCTGATTTGGATTTGAAACCAATCTGTTTGTCCTGAAATAGGCTGGGCGTCATATCCAGGGTTGTGGTACCCTTAAGCTCTGGATCCGTCTGGGTGCAGTGGGCATTCTATGTCTGTCCCTCTGTGTCCCTGACATCAGGTACAGGACATGTTGGTGATGCATGCTTGAGGGCATACAGGCATAGAAACAAGCCATTCAGCCCGACACTTCTGTCTGGGTGTTGATGCTGTCCCTCGACCTCATCCTATCTTCTGTCTAAATCCATCATCCTGACCTCCGGTCCCTTCTCCGCATTCCAATTGCCTAATTTCTCTTTAATCTATCTGTATTATTCACTTCAGTCATGCTGTCTGCTAGCGAGGTCCACGTTCTATCACTGGCTGTGGGATGACATTTATTCTCTATGCCCTATTGGATATCTTGGTGTCTATCACATATTTTATGGTCTATGGTTATATCTGACCCACAGCAGGGAAGCGCTCTTTTTATTCATTCTATTTCAATCTTTTAGAACTTTAAGGACCTTTTTATTAGATCACCCTTTTTGACCTTTCTCATGAGAATAGAAGCCATCCTGCCAATGATGTATAAAACCCTTATTTTCACCAACCTGTTTGCACATGGACACAGCTATAGGGCAGGTGCGACTTGAACCTGGGCCTACTGGGTTTCTGCAATAATTGACTGTTGTCAAGGCCACCATCGCCGTAGCTTTCAATCCAATATTTATTAATTGAATTTGAATTCCACCAGCTCCTAAGGTGGTATTTGAACCCGTGTCCCAGAGCGTTAAAGTCTGGTGGGATTACTAGCCCAGTGCCATCCCTACTATCCCAGTATCTTTTGGGGAATCTAAAACGTGGCAGGACACAGACTTACTGTGAAGGCTGAATCATTCGGAGCTGAAGTGAGGAGAAAGTTCTGAATGTAGTATTTTCTAACCCAGGGGTTTTTTTGGCGTTTATTCACCTATTGGTGGAACATGGGAGTTTGATTTCTGGGGGGGAGTAGGTGGGGATGGGGAGATAAGGTGGACTTTTTAATCACGATGGTGTTGTGGCGTGCAGTCGACTCCCTGTTTCCCCTGCCCTAGCTCTGAACTTGTGACTGCAGCTAAATGAGCAGCTACGACCATATACCGAGGGTTGAGAGACCAGGGCAGCGTGGTGGCTCAGTGGTTAGCACTGCTGCCTCATGGCGCCAGGGACCCGGGTTCGATTCCACCCTTGGGCGGTGTGCTCAAAGACAAATAACCTTGGCCTCTCTAGTCTCTCCGTGGTTTGTGATAGTTTGGGAAACCAGGTCAGCACAGAAACAGACCCTATAATGATCTGTCTGCGTGGAGTTTGCACATTCTCCCCGTGTCTGTGTGCGTTTCCTCCCACAGTCTAAAGTTTGCACGTTAGGGTGGATTGGCCATGGGAAATTGTCCCGTAGTGCCCAGGGATGTGCAGGTTAGGGTGGATTGGCCATGCTAAATTGTCCTGTAGTGCCCAAGGATAA
Source organism: Rhincodon typus (assembly GCF_021869965.1). Lineage (NCBI taxonomy): Eukaryota > Metazoa > Chordata > Chondrichthyes > Orectolobiformes > Rhincodontidae > Rhincodon > Rhincodon typus. The sequence continues at coordinate 21,282 of NW_025965796.1, read as the reverse complement.
GGTAGGGAGGCAGGTCTGGGTGGAATGGTCTTCAGGGATTCGGTGTGGACTTGATGGGCCGAATAGCCAGCTACCACACCGTAGGGATTCTATGATTAAAGTGAAGATCACATCTGAAAACTCCCCTTCAAGCCAAGGACGTGGAAATCTGTTCCAACAGCTTCAGGTCGTGTCGCCCACTTGGATTCTATTTTTGCACCCAGGCTCTGTCTCACCTTGATCAGCAAATGAAACAGCAATGTGAATGGAAACATTGAATTTGAGTTTTTCCAGCACTTGCTGTTTATTTTTATTTTGAACTGTGGAATCCAGGCACCTCTTTCCTCCAAAATCAACCTATTGACATCGGGAAAGAATTGGGTATGTCAGAACCAAGATTGATGGTCGTGTGTGTGTGTGTGTGTGTGTCTTTTTTTTTTTAAACAAGACAGACGTCATTAAAGGTGAGTGAACCAAGGTAGGTGGGTGAGTGGATGGAGTTGTGTTTGAACTTGACGAAGCTGAATGGTCAGACCCCATCTTATACTCCCTAATGCAGTATTATCAATCACTGTGACGGGGTGGGGGCTAAGTCAGGGGTGACTGCAGTAGTTTATGCTTTGCCCTGCAACAGGCTGTTGTGTCACTCCTCCATCCCCGTACCAACTTAGAGGGTGTCTTTTCCTCTTGTCTTGCGGGTAGATTAGGGTGGCTCAGTGGTTAGCCCTGCTGTCTCTCAGCACCGGGGACCCTGGTTCGATTTCACCCTCTGGTGACTGCCTGTGGGGAGCTTGCACGTTCTCCCCGTGTCTGCGTGAGTTTCATCCCACAGTCCAAAGATGTGCAGGGTGGGTGAACTGGCTGTGATAAATTGCCCCATAGTGTCCAGGAATATGCAGGTTAGGTGGATTGGCCATGGGAAATGTCGGGATCAAGGGATAGGGCCGGGGGTGTAGTTCTGGGTGGGATGTTCCTTGCAGGTTCGGTGTTGACTCAAAGGGCCGAATGGCCTGCTTCCACACTGTCGGGTTGGCCTTGGGTTATTTGTTTGGTTGTTGTGAATGACTGACCTTCCACTCCCTGTTCTGTTTACCCCCTCTGTTTGTTTGTCTAACCTAGGTTGATGAAGATTATATTCAGGACAAGTTCAATCTGACCGGCCTGAATGAGCAGGTGCCCCATTACCGCCAAGCGTTGGATATGATTCTGGACCTTGAGCCCGGTATGTTCTAACGTTTCCCCGGGTTGGAGCTGGTGGGTGTTAGGGCTGACTGTCCCTCAGCAGCTGTGTGCTGCTGCAAGTCCAGCTGTTAGAGCGGGGGGTGGGGAGGTGGGGGGGGACGGGGCATCAGTGAGAATCTGTGCCCCGCCCCAATCTCCGAAGCAGCACTGAAATTCCTTCCCGGTCTGGATAGTGTTGGGGTGAAGTCACCATTCACTTCTTGCAGAAGTGCTGGGGGAAGGAGTCGCACACTTTTACCACCAAGGTTAAAGGTTTATATCCAGAGCACTGGAGTACAAGGATATAGGCGTTCTGCTGCATTTATACAAAACTCTGGTTTGATCCCAATTGGAGTACTGTGAGCAGATGTGGGCACCACGAAGGATAGAGTGGCCTTGGAGGGAGTACAGTGTACGTTTACAAGCACGATACCTGGACTGCAGGGGTTAAGTTATGAGGAGAGATTATACAAATAAGACCTGTTTTCTCTAGAATTGAGAAGGTTAAGGGATGATCTGATTGAAGCATTAAGTATATTAACAGGAAAAGACAGGGTAGATATGCTATTCCCACTGTCTGGGGATTCTAGAACTAGGGAGTAGTCTGCGAGGGAGGGTCAGAGCGATCAGGAAGAGATGTTAGGAAGCACTTTGATACACAAAGGGTGGCAGAGGTTTGGAACTCTCTTCCACAAATGGCAGTGGATATGTTTTTGTTAGGCAAACGGATTCAGGGATATGGGCCAGGGGCAGATTTATGAGGCCACAGATCAGCCATGATCTCACTGAATGGCAGAACAGGCTTAAGGGGGCTGAATGGCCTACACATGCACTTGACCAGCAAGTGAAAGGTTTGTCAAACCCAATAGTTTACGTTGAAAAGAAGCAGAAATTTGGTTCTGTTATGTTTTGGGTGGGCCCCTTCCATAAATTTGGACTGTATGCCACACACACGGAATATTCACAGTCTCTTTTTTGGCTTATTGTTGTCACATGTACCGAGGTACAGTGAATTGTATTGTTTTGCATGCTACGCAGGCAAATCGTACCAAACAATTACACCAGAAGGTAGTGCAAATCACTGCACTGTTCCTGGGCTCTGAACGTTGCCCAGTATTGAGTACTACAGTGTATTGTATTTCCATTTACGGAATCCAAACGTGCTGCTGTGTCCCTGCCTGAGATCGATCATCAGCTTGGGCAGAGCCAAGCTCTCCTGTGTGCTGTGGAACTGTGCCCACTTGAAGCTGGAATAAAACTTTCTGACCAAATTTCCTTTTGGCTTTGTGCAGCCTACATCAAGGACCTCGCCCCGTCTGGACACAGCACAGCTTTCAGCACCAGTTTCAAAAGTGAAAAGCTGTGCCGTGTTTGTGAACTCCGCAGGTTACAATTGCTCAGTCCTAGCTCCGAGCCCTGGTGTCCCGTTGTATCTCGTTGACGGGCCAGCTAGCCTTTTCCACACGGTTTGGTTCCTATTGTGTGTCCTGCTGACATCTGAGCTAACTGCTCTCTGCTAAGTCGAACCATATTTCAAGGCTGTGAATCGAAAGAAACTGATATCTAAGGTCAACAGGTAATGGGGGTTGGGGTTGGGGTTGGGGAAGGTAAATGGAAAGTTGGCCTTTATTTCAAAGGGAATGGAGTATAAAAGCAGGGAGGGAGGTTTTGCTTAAGCAATCGGGAATCAATCAGGCGAAACCCGGAATACTGTGAACAGTATCCCCTAAGGAGTGATGTGCTGGTCCTGGTGGCAGTCCGGAGAAGGTTCACTTGGCTGATCCCGGGAATGTCTTGGGAGGAGAGGTTGAGCAGGTTGGCCCTGTATTCATTGGAGTTTAGAAGAAAGAGAGGAGACGGACAGGATTCTTAGGGGAGTAGATGTGACAGATGTGGTGAGATTGTTTTCCCCTTGTGTGGGAGAGCCCAGGAGCAGAGGGGCATCATCGTGGAATGAGGAGTCACCCACTGAAGACAGACGAGGTCTCGGGAATGAATCTGTGGAATTCTTTACCAAAGAGGGCTGTTGAGGCTGGCTCATTCAGTATATTCGAGGCTGCGAGAGAGAGAGATGTTTAATCGATAAGGAAATGAAGGGGTATGGGCGCGGGTGGTGGTGGAGAAAGGCAGGAAAGTGGAATTGACGACTGTGGGATGTGCTGTTGAAAGGTGGAGCAGATTTGATGGGATGAATAGCCTCCTGTGAGTAATGTTCAGTGCTTGCTCTGTGTAACTTGTTCAGTGCAGGATACCTGCTCTCTGTCCCGTCAGTGAGTGCTGCCAGTAATGTTGGTTGTGTTCCCTCGTTGTGTGAACCGTCAGAATGTGAAGCACTTTCCTGAACAGTAGGAAATGTAGCAACCAGTTAACAGGCAGTGAGCTCCCACAAAAGCAGCAAGATGATTAGTTCCAGATAGTCAGTTTCTCATCATGTTTCAGGAGCAAATATTAACCAGAACTGAAGGCCATTTTTAAAGGTGTTCTCTAAATGTTCACTTGTGTCTGAGGGGAAGGCGTAGCCTCAATCTTAGCATCCCAACCCACGCCCTTGACAGTGCAGTTTGTTCTGAGGACTGTACAGGAATCTGTGTAGATCTTGTGCTCAGAACTGAGGCTGGATAACTCGTTTCTGCTGTGAAGGCAATTGCAAGTGAGACTGACACTTTTTTTCTCCTTGATCCAACACCCTGCTACTTACTTTTGATCAGATATTGAACTGGTCCAGCCATATACGTGGAGCTGCAAGAGTAGCTCAGAGGCTGGGAATCCTGCGGTGAGTATCCCACCATTGACAAGGCACGAAGCAGGAATGTGAGGGAATACCCCCCACTTGCCCCTGGATGGGGGCAGCCCCAACAACACTCAAGAAGCTCGACACCATCCAGGACAAAGCAGCCCCCGCTTGACTGGCACCACATCCACAAACATCCCACTCCCTCCCCCACCGACGCTCAGTAACAGCAGTGTGTACCATCTACAAGATGCACTGCAGAGATTCACCAAAGATCCTCAGGCAGCACCTTCCAAACCCACGAACTACTTCCATCTAGAAGGTCAAGGGGCAGCAGATACATGGGAACACCACCCCCTGCAAGTTCCCCCTCCGAGTCACTCCCCGTCCTGACTTGGAAATATATCGCCATTCCCTCCGTGTCACTGGGTCAGAATCCTGGAATTCCCTCCCTAAGGGGCATTGTGGGTCAACCCACAGCACATGGACTGCAGCGGTTCAAGAAGGCAGCTCACCCCCACCTACTCAAGGGGGGCAACTAGGGACGGGACAATAAATGCTGGGCCCAGCCAATGTTGGCCATGTCCCATGAGAGTAATTTTTTTAAAAAACAAAAAATCCTTTGATTTGTAGAAACCAAAAAAACTGCAGATACTGTAAATCAGGAACAAAAACAGAAGTTGCTGGAAAAGCTCAGCAGGTCGGGCGGCATCTGTGAAGAGAAATCAGGGTTGACGTTTCGGTTCTGGTGACCCTTCCTCAGAACTTTGTGATTTGTGCCTGTGTTCCACAAACTGGTGCTGCCCTCGATAAAGAACCTTCTGAGAAACACAACCAGTATGAAGTCCTGCACTCTGTGAGGAAAGTAACAAGCATTTGTAACCTTTGTTTTTGTTTTTGAGTTCTGAGTTGACTGGAGCTACAAATCTACCTAGCATTGAGAGAACGTTGCGTATTTGTGGATAACCCCTTTCTCCTCAACTCACTTTATTGTTTCAGCCACCAAACGCTGCACTTTAACATTCAATGCACTGTCTGTGAGAGTGACTCTTGATCGAATCAGTGACTAACCAATTCATTTCAGCCTCGTGTGCAGTCCTGAGCATCATTTCCCAACACATCCGAAATTCAAAAGGACAGAATCTTGATTGTTCTGTTGGGGGTCTCCCTTTCGTTTCATAGATTTTTACAGCATTGCAACAGGCCATTCAGCTCAACAATTCCCACGTTAATGTTTCCCACATTTGCCTCCCCTCACTCTGACCATAACCTTCGATTTCCTTCTCCCCTCTGTTTTATCTGACTTTGCCAGGTCTGTGCTGTCCAATGTTGAGGTTGAGTACATTCCAGGAGAATGACATTGTCTGAATGATTAACTGAGCGTGTAGGAGGAGAGTCCGCTCCTGGGCCAGCCGCAGTGGCTGTTTGGCCATGGACCTGTGGAGTTAGGCCACAGGTCAACCATGATCTCACTGGATGGTGGAACAGGGTGGAGGGGCTGAATGGCCTACTCCTGTTCCTTGTGTATTGTTAAATCAGTGTCCGTGTGAGAGGGAGCGTGTGGTGTCTGCTGCTGAGTTTTATTCCTTCTACAACTGCTGATGTGGTGCATTCGGAGCGACACCTTGCTTTTATTCCTGAGTTTACCTATTTTAATGTTTGCTGTGCAGCTGCTTTCAAGAAGCACTTTTTTCTGGTTCCTTTGGCCATTTGTCCTTTGGGTGGTAGGGAAGGACGTGGCCTCCTGGTGGGTCTGCTCCTGGCCATACCCGTTTGCAGCGAAACAGAGCGCTGGTGCCGTTAGAACCTCGCGTGGCTGGTTCACTCTGTCAGCCCGGGAGCACAGAGATTTCCGAATCCACCTGCTCGGGGATGGTGCCTCCTGGCTTGGAGGTAAGGACACTGCACCACAACAGCCCTTCCTAAGGCCTGGGAGTGCAGCATCAGCCTCAGGAATGACCCTTCCAATTTCACCCTAACATTCCACTTTGCTCCTTACTGGGCAGCCTCCTGTAGAATTCCCTAACCGGTTTCTCAGCAACTGTCTTATGTTTTCGGCGCCCCACCTGGCCTGCCAAATTGTGCCCGTCCTTTTTAAAGTCCGTCGATCAGAGCCTGCTTTGCCTCCACTGAGGCAGAGAGAGCCGCACGCTGCCGTGTCTTTCCTGATCGCTGTTTGTCTGTTCCACGCACACACGCCCTTTGAAAAGTGGATTCCCTCGAGGAATTTTGAGGTAATTGTTTGTATCAATTCAGGTGACCTCTTGTCTGCCCTGTACCACTTTTGCTGAAGCTGGTGGAGTGCTGTGCACCTTGCAGAGGTGCTGCATGCACTCCTGACTGTAACCTGCCTTGATGATGTTTCTGTCGATCCTTGTGTTAACCAGATGAGGAGCTGGAAGACAATCCAAACCAAAGCGACCTTATCGAGCAGGCTGCCGAGATGCTGTATGGACTGATCCACGCTCGCTATATCCTCACCAACCGAGGGATTGCTCAGATGGTAGGTGGGCGTTTTCCCCCAGTTTTTCCTGCGGGTGCCGGGGGAGAGATTGTTTTAACTGAAAGGCGAAAGAAAGAAAAGTCTTAAAGCTGGGGGCATGAGGAACTTGTAAAACTCAGAAACCCGCAACATCAGACAGAAGAATGGGTTAATGTTTTGGATGGGATGGCCCAGGGTGGGGGTCCTGTTGCCTACGTTGCATACAGACCTTGTTTCTGAATTGGGTAAGAAACCTACAGAGAATTCCCCAGTCTCCCTGTAGTGCTGCCCCCTTGGCAGAAGGTGGCATAAGCACGCTGCGAGCTGGTGCCTTGTCATAATGTCCTCGACCGGCCAAGCTCCAGTGTGTTTGAAACGAGCTGAAATTCCCTGGAGAAAAAACACTTTTTTTTCCCGAACTGGTTCAGCGTGTACTGCAGGAGGGCTGTTGTTAACTCCAATTTATCTCCGCAGGTGCTGCCAGACCCACTGTGGCTTTTCCAGCCATTTGTTTTCCAGCACCTGCAATCCTTTGAGTTTTTTTGTTTGGTGTGTGGGAGTTGCTGGAAGCTTTACTGTGCTGAAATGTTGAGAGGTGGATTGGCAAACTGTGACCCAGCCAGAATGACTTCATTGGGTGGGTCAAGGATAGAAGGAGGGTTGAGAGAAGTTCCTACTGAGGTACCTTCTATAAGAGGCAGCTGTACTTACTACCTGCTTTGTCACTGAGTCCAGCTACTGGTGTTGTCACATCTGATCAAACTGTTAGTTTGCTTTTAAATTTAAATCAACAGCCCTAAGGACAGGCTAGAAAAAAATCTCCACTCATTTTCTCTGGAGCGGCAGAGGCTGAGGGAAGACGCGATAGACGTTTATAAAATTGAGAGGCAGAGATAGGGTTGACGGTCAAAATCTCTTTCCCCTCCAGAGTCGAAATGTCTAAAACAAGAGGGCAAGCATTGAAGGTGGAAGGGGGAAAGTTGCGAGGGGCAAGCTTTTTTTATTTTTTCTTTTTATACCCAAGAGTAGTAGGAGTCTGGAACACACTGCCAGGGGCTGGTGGTGGGGGCAGATACAGTAGGGGTGTTTTAAGCTACTTTTAGACAGGCACATGAATGTGCAAGGAATGGAGGGATATGGACCAAGGGCGGGCAGAAGGGATTAAATTCATTTGGTGTGGTGTTCGGCACAGCATCCCAGGTCGAAGGGCCTGTCCCTGTGCTGTACTGTACTTTGTTCTCAAGGGCAACTAGGGACGGGCAAGAAATGCTGGGCCTGGCCAGTGATGCCCACGCCCTGTGAGTAAATTTAAAAAAAAAAGTGATCTCCCTTTGTATCCCTTAGAAGGTGACAGGGTATTCACGCAGAGGGTGGTGCGTACGTAGAAAGAACTGCCAGAGGAAGTGGTGGAGGCGGGTACGGTTACAATGTTGAAATGACATTTAGACGTGTATGTGAATAGGAAAGTTTTAGAGGGATGTGGGACTAGTTCAGTTCAGGAAACGTTGTCAGCATGGACGAGTCGGGCCGAAGGGTCTGTTTCTGTGCTGTATGACTCTGTTCTTTGTACAACACTGTTCCTAAAAGTGGGGAGAGACGGTTCTGCCTGCTCCCCAGTCGGTACTATCACGGTCGATCATCTGCTTTTCTGTATGCTGCCCGCGATCTTTGTACCCTGTCGGATCCCCTCCAGAATCTTGTCTGTTTCAGTGAGATTGCCTGTCAGTCATCCAAACTCCAGTGAACTTTTCTGAAGAAGGGTCCTGACCCGAAACGTCAGCTTTCCTGCTCCTCTCGTGCTACCTGGCCTGCTGTGTTCCTCCAGCTCCACGCAGTGTTATCCAGTGAACGTCAGCCCAGTTTACTCGATCGCTGATCACAGGAACCCGCCCAACCATCTCGGGCACTAATTTGGTGACCCTTTGCCCTGGGGAACAAGACAAGTCTGTCTCCTTTTCTGTCAGGTAGAACTGTAATCCAGATGTGATCTGCCATCAAATTCCCCTGTCCCACAGCAGCAGGATGAGTCATTCCCTACGGTGGGCCTACACCCTGTTTGCAAGCCCCCGGAGCAAAGTTTACAAATTTGTATGCATACACTGCGACTCGACACTGGGGAGCTTGCCTCTCCTTGTCTGAGCTGAGCAGGGTTAAGGTGAACCGGGGATAAAGGTGCTTTCCCCGTTCTCTCAGCTCTCTTGGATACAGTGAATTCTCCTGGCTGACAACAGCAACCAGGAAGGTTGCTAGGCAACGTACAACCACAAGGCACCGTGTTGTCAAGTGGCAGGACAGGTTCCTGTTTGTTTTGTATCTGGAAACTGCACCCTCCCAAAACATCAGTCACCTTTTCAGCGACGCACCCTGGTCTGCTGTCTAACTCTGTCCCTGTCTGTTTTCTCCTTTTTAAAACAATATATTCTCAGTCTCCTTTATGACTTGGGGATTCTCCAGGCTGTTGTTAAATTGCGACCCTTTCTTCACCCTCACCCTCTCTCGCCATATTATAAAACAAAGGGAAACGCCCAACAGTCAGCAATGTTCAGGTGTACAGTGATAACTTAGGGAGCACACGAGCGATGTACCTTGGAAACATTTTGGGGTGAGTTCCAGGTCAGCCTGGATCAGGCATGGAAGCTCATAAACATGGCCTCATGAACCCCTTCCTGTCCCTCTGTACCTTGGTCGGTCTCTCTCTTTCTCTCTCTCTTTCTCTCTCTCTTTCTCTCTCTCTTTCTCTCTCTCTTTCTCTCTCTCTTTCTCTCTCTCTTTCTCTCTCTCTTTCTCTCTCTCTTTCTCTCTCTCTTTCTCTCTCTCTTTCTTTCTCTCTCTCTTTCTCACACCCACCCACCCCTGAAGGGTAGGGTTAGTGTAACATGCTCCAACCTGTAACGTGATTTGCCTCCTGAATCAGACATGATTCATTCCAGTGATGCTTGTGCCATTCTGTCATCAAAGCACTTGCAAACAGCCACTTGTGAGTTTGTGTCGCACCCCTGGACAGAAAAGGAAACATACCGTTGCCGAGTAACATGTTCACTGAGCACCGAACCTATTCGTTCACCCACACAGCTGCTTCAAGCTGGTAGATAGCTTAGAGTTAGGATGAGGGGGCTCTGGGGAAACTGGGAGGGAATTCGAGTTTGGGGAACAGGCAGTTGAAGGCACCATTGGGGAGGGGGTGAGGGTTCCATCAACGCAGGACCTTCCAGGCATGCAGTCTTACTTCTGATTAGTCCATGCACAGAGAGGACCAAATCCTGGGACTGATTTTACCCAGTCAATTGGGCTGAGAGCCAGAAACTGTGAAGCACCAGCAAGGCTCAGCACACGCTCGAATCATTGTGTTGTGTGGCAGTACCACCGTGCTGGATGGGACTGGGTCACAATCCTGGAATTCCCTCCCTAAGGGACATTGTGGGTCAACCCACATCACATGGACTGCAGCGGGTCAAGGAAGCCGCTCACCCCCACCTTCTCAAGGGGGGGCAAGTAGGGACGGGGTAACAAATGCTGGGCCCAGTCAGCAGTATGCACATCCCATGAGTGAATTTTTGAATTAAAACATTGCCTATTTTTATTTTAAGCTCAACCGCTTAATACGTTAACTGGGAGGTATGGAGGTTAATCTGTAGGTAAAGGTGGAAAGAGACAATTTGAGGACCTCTGTGGCCCAATGGTAGTGTCCTGCCTCTGGGCTCTGCGGCTCAGCGGCTCAGCTTCAAGCCCCACCTGTTCCAGTGGTGTCTCGTAACATCCCTGGGCAGATTGATTTGGAAAAGCCCAGAGCAAATCTACTCGCACATCCAGAATAAACATGTAACCTGTACCGGACAACAATCAACAAGTTAATATCTCTGTGGGTTGTCGTAGTAGAATTTACAACTTAGTACAGGTCACCCAATTGACAGGCATGTGATGCATGTTCCTGCTCCAAATGAGGGTCCTCAACTTCCACCCTTCCCTGGTACGGCATGTTCTTTTTGGTCCACCACAAATCCCAAACTTTATATAAAATCAAAGTCAGAGGATGGCCCTTCTGTTCAGGGGGATTTGAGCTGATGTCTCTTACTGCACACATGGGGAGCAGAGTGAAACAGGTGACTGTGGCTAACATACACATCCACCGTTTGGTGAGCAGTTAGTACACAGTGGATTTACCCCATTAACACCAGCACCTAGTATCTCAACCATTAATCTTTTCTGCCTGTGTGCCAGTTAAGGCTGGCTTATAATCGAACTGGACAGCAAACTGGGCACTATTGACCAGTCCTGGATGAAAGCTTTGACCATGGGCCGGATGATCATTGGTTAAACATCTACTCCTTGCCCCCCTCCGATTGTAGATGTCATTTTCATGCCTTCGATCAGACAAAAGACAACAGCACCCAAGGGCAGGAAGAGGTTGTCCTGTGTCTTTACTGCCTTGACCCCATATCCCTTAGCTCCCCACCACCCACCAAACACACACCGATTCGCAAACAGAAACCAAAGTCTCCATTTTTGGAAATGTGTCATTGACCCTCCCCATGTTCTCAGCAGCTTCTGACTGTGAATTTGGCTGGTCTTCATTGGATCGGTGTGCTTTCTTTCAGCTTGAGAAATACCAGCAGGGAGACTTTGGCTACTGCCCTCGAGTGTACTGTGAGAACCAGCCCATGCTTCCTATTGGTAAGTGAACCTTCATTTCAGTCGGTTGTGTTCAGTTCCTCAGGATGTCCCAGAGTGTTTTACAGCCAGTGTGAGTGCTCCTGAAGTACACTGGCTGTTGTAATGTGCTGGTGCAGTGCTAATATCATTGGACTAAGCCCGCTGTGTACTAATCCAATATATGGGAGAATCGAGATGGGCTGAATACCCTGACTGCTTTGTAGATGGAGGGTTTTTATCTCCTCTTTGTCTCTCTGGAGTTTAAAAGAATGAGAGGAGATCTGATTGAGGCACATAAGATGGGAAAGGGAATTGACGGAGCAGATGTAGAGGGGATGTCTCCCCTTGTGGGGCAATTGAGAATGAGAAGCCTTAGTTTTAGGCTAAGGAGTGGCAGAAAAGAATTACTTTCAAAATTACTTCTCTCAAAGGGTTGTGAACCTGTGGAGTGTGGTGGATGCTGAGACAGAGTAAATTTTAAAGGAGGTGATAGAGTTTTTTTGTTTAATTAGTAACGGGTTGAAGGGATATGGAGCGTGGGCAGGAAAGTGGAGTTGAGGCCGAGATGAGATCAGCCATGACCAAATTGAACATGGAACAGGCTCGAGGGGCTGAGTTGCCTACTCTTGCTCCTCGTTCTCATCACCTTCGATTTTTTTTACCTGTTAACAGTCAGTCCATTTGTCTGACTAGTAGTGAGGTTTATTGCATTCTTGATATAAGAAACGGTGGTACTGAGCGGTGAGCTTAAAAACCAGTGTTGCAAATGGTCGCTGCCCTTCTGAGTTCATGTTTGTGCCGGTTTTTCACATTTGGTAATGTTCTTCCCTCCATGACCACCAGCTCCAATGGGGGAGTAGGCCCACACAGCGGAGGTACTGCTTTGGCTCCACACAGTAGTGGGTGTGGGGGAAGAAGTCTAGCGATGCTTAAACCTGAGTGAAAGTTGCGGAAGCAGCAGGCTGTGAGGAGGTTTCAGAATGACGACGTTGGGGACTTGAGTTTTGGGAACATGTGCCAAGTCCCAGTGAGCTGAGTTAGCAGTTTATTGTAAAGGTCTCCGGGGGACACAGTAACCGAAGAAAATAGCAGCTTGTGAAAGCAAAGCAATCTACTGCAGGAAATGTTAGGACAGCTGTGCCAGTCGATCGAGAAGCTTCGTAGAAACATAGAAAATAGGCACAGGAGTAGGCCATTCAGCCCTTTATGCCTGCACCACCGTTCAGTGTGATCATGGCTGACCATGCAATCTCAGTATCCCATTCTCGCCCTCTCCCCATACCCCTTGATCCCTTTAGCCACAAGGGTCACGTCCAGCTCCTGCTTGAGTGGATGTAATGAACTGGCCCCAACAGCTTCCTGTGGGAGAGAGTTCCACAGGTTCACAACTGAGTGAAGAAATTCTTCCTCCTCTCAGTCCTGAATGGCCTACCACTTATACTTAGACTGTGACCCCCTGGTTCTGGACTTCCCCCAACATCAGGAACATGCTTCTTGCATCCGGCCTGTTCAGTCCCATCAGGATTTTATATCTTTCCAGCCTTCTCGCACTCTTCTCTTTCCCCACACCCCCCCCCCCCCCCCCCCCCCCCCCCCCCGCCATTCTTCTAAATTCCACTGAGTACAAGCCCAGTTGATCCAGTGTTTCTTTGGCATGGTTGGAGAGAGAGCTCAGCACCCAGGTTTCAGTGACTCGAAGGGTATCACTGGGATAAAAGGAATGAATCTTTCTGACTTGTCACGTATCTCGTCTCATGTTCTATAATTTGTGCTTTTCTTAGTGTTGCGAAATTTTTGTTTTTCTCGGAACATATTCGCGATGACCGATTTTCCCAATCAATAAAAATGTAAAACTTGTGGTCCATCAAGCCAGGCATCACCCTGAAGCCTGACTTATTACTGTCACAATCAGTTGGGATCATAACACTGATAGGAGCTGCATTGTTTGGTGTGCTTGTGGTTAATGCAAATTCCAAATGGTGTATGCAACCAAAACATTTCGTGTTTTATTTTGTTTTCCATCTAACCCTTTCATTTCCATGTATACTTGGTGTGAAGTCAGTTACTCAATTCATCAGCTGGCTGAAGCAAGACTAATCATAATTAATAATTGTGTTGCCTCTGAGCTAAAAAGAGTTAACATTTTGGATCCGGTAACCCTTCCTCGGAACGGCTCTGAGGAAGGATCACCGGACCTGAAACGTTAACTCTTTTTTTTCCTTCACCGGTGCTGCCAGACCTGCTGAAATTTTCCAGCAACTTTGTTTTTGTTCCTGAATTACAGCATTCGCAGTTCTTTGGTGTTTTTTTTGCCTCTGAGCTATTTGTCTCCATAATTAGAATTCAGTTGTGCCTTTTTCTTTTCCCTCCATGCCTGCAGCAGATCTCCCCTTGTCCCATAGTGTTCATCCAGTCTCCGCATATCCACACATTAGCCACTTTAGAATGTTCCAACTTCACTTTCCTGCCTTTTCCCCATAACCCTTTGATTCCCTTCCTGTCTCTCTCAGCCTTGAATATACTGAATGACCCAGCCCCGATAGCACGCTGTGGTAAAGAATTCTACAGATTCATTCCCCTTGGAGACAAGAAATTGCTCCTCATGTCTGTCTTCACTGGGCGACCCCTTACTCTGAGATGATGCCCCTCTGGTCCTAGACTCTCCCACAAGGGGAAACAACCTCTCCACATCTACCCTGTCAATCCTCCAAGAATCTTCTATGTTTCAATAAGGTCGCCTCTCATTTTTCTAAACTCCAATCAGTACAGGCCCAACCTAATCAACCTCTCCTCATCAGACAGTCCCTCCATCCCTATGATCAGCCCAGTGAACCTTCTCTGGACTGCCTCCAACACCAGTATATCTCGGGGCCCAAAACTGCCCACAGTATGCCAGCAGTGGTCTGACTACTGCCTTGTATAGTTTTAGCAAAACCTCCCGAGTTTTATTCTCCATTCCATTTGAAATAAAGACCAGTGTTCCATTTGCCGTCCCTATTCCCTGCATTCCAGCTTTTTGTGATTCATGGTCAAAAACTCCCAAATCCCTCTGTTCTGTTACTTCCAGCAGGCCTTCTCCATTCGAATAATATTCAGCTCCTTTATTCTATAGCTCCCCTAATAACCACATAGTAAATCCTCTGACCTGGAATCGAATGTGAGGAAATGCAGAAGGACATGGACAGGCTAGGAGAGTGGGGTGGGCAGATGGAATACAATGTCGGAAAGTGAGACGTTATGTACTTAGGTAGGAAGAATCGAGACATGGACTGTTTTTCCAGTTGGGGAAAGGCTTTGGAAGTCCTGGAGAACAGGGGACTTGGGAGCCCTAGTTCAAGATTCTCTTAAGGTTAATATGCAGGTTCAATTGGTAATTAGGAAGGCAAACAATGTTAGCATTCTTTTTGAGAGGGTTAGAGTACAGGAGCAGAGACATACCACTGAGGCTGTATAAGGCTCTGGTCAGACTGCATTTGGAATATTGTGAGCAGTTTTGGGCCCCAGAATGGTTTACAAGAATGATCCCAAGGATGAAGGGCTCCTCATATGAGGAGTGGTTGAGGACTCTGGGTCTGTACTCGATGGAGTTTGCAAGGATGAGAGTGAATCTCATTGAAGTTTACAGAATACTGAGAGGGCTGGATAGGGTGGACATGGAGAAGATGTTTCCACTAGTGGGAGAGGCTAGGGCTCGGGGGCACAGCCTTAGGATGAAGGGACGACCCTTTAGAGCTGAAATGAGGAGGAATTTCTTCAGCCAGAGGGTGGTGACTCTGGAGCTCATTGCTGCAGAGGGCTGGGAGACTAGGTCACTGGGTGTATTTAAGACAGATGGATAGGTTCTTGGTAAGAGGGTAAAGGGCAACTCCATGCTGGGCCCAGAAGGGTGTAAAGTGCATACTCGGATGTCAGAATGCTTTTCCTGAAACGTGCTCAGGTACTTTTTCCAGCCTCTTGCCTCCACATTCACTTTCATTATTCCGCCCCGTCATCTCTCACTTTGTTTCCTCCCCTTGTCTCCTTTCGGGTTTTCCTGTTGGTTTTTAATTTTTCTGTGAGCTAGCAACTCTGAACTCCTGCCTCGCCACCTTACCCTTTTGTCGATTTCCATCCCCCCCCCGCACCATCTCCAGTCTTAGAGCATCCTTTTGCCTGGGGCCCAAACCTGCTCCCATCTGTCTCACCACCTGTATCTGCAAACCAGAAAGCTTAACTCAATTTCTCTCAGCCCATACAGGAACCGCTGGCTGTTATCAGGATTTGGTTTACACATTTTTTTTTTTTTTTTTTGCCTGCTTTTAATGTTGACCATCTTTTTAAACACAACACCCTTCCCCACCAATTACTTGGCT
>NW_025965796.1:0-5767 GCF_021869965.1 Rhincodon typus | reverse complement strand
TTCACTTTTCTCCTCCGCCCCCTCTTTTACCCGGTTCCTTTATGGGCTGCCAGAAATTGAGCCCCCCCCCCCCCCCCCCCCCAACCACCCAGGTCTGTCTGATATCCCCGGTGAGGCAATGGTCAAGCTGTACTGTCCCAAGTGCATGGACGTTTACACACCAAAGTCCTCGCGACATCACCACACGGATGGAGCTTATTTTGGGACAGGCTTCCCCCACATGCTGTTCATGGTGCATCCAGAGTACAGACCCAAGAGGCCAGCTAACCAGTTTGTTCCCAGGTAAGGCTTGATGCAGGGTGGGGAGGAGGGGCCGGACACCGTACCGAGGTGGGGGTAGCAGGGAGGTGTGGGATGTTCACCAGAGCTCTACAGAGAATTACGCTCCCTCTGCCTCTTTTTTTTAAAAAAAAAAGTACAGCCCGTCCAGTTGTTACCACCTCGCATTTTCACCTTCTGTCCAACAAATGCAACGGACTCTGAAGTATGTAGAATTGACCCAACTGGATTGTGTGCGAAATCAGAATCTTTTCCGTGTCTCGAGCATTTCTTTTCAGAAGCATAAACAAAAGGACATTTTGTCGATGCTTTTCACCTTTGCATTCATCAGGACATTTGGCAAGAAATGCTGACATACAGATGTGAGAGGAGAGGGCTAGTGGGTTGACACGTGGGTTCTGATTGGTAGAGCTGTTGCCATGGAGAATGTGTCAGTTAGATGACTTTTTTCAGAAATATTAAACCAGGCAAGTTGAACATTCCAAAGCATTGCACTCATCCGACTGCATTCTGCATGGCAACATCTCTGCCAATCAGGGCCTACTTTCCAGCCAATCGGCACTGCCCTCTTACCCTGTAGAAATCCTGCTTACCCATTGCGTTGACGTTTCTTGCAAATTGTGCTGATGCATGCCAGTCACACAACTTGGAGAGCGTTTATTCCAGCATTACTTGGGTTCTGTAATGCCAGCGGACACAGCGCAGAAGTGAGCTAGTAATCGACAAGTTTGTATTTACTGTGCTCTCCTCATTCAGTGATCATACATCCAAACGCTTTTTGTTTTATTCATTGACGGGATGAGGGTGTCACTGGCTAGGCAGCATTTATTGTCCCATCCCTAATTGCCCAGGGGGCAGTGCAGAGTCAACCACATCACTGTGGATCTGGAGTCACATGTCGGCCAGACCAGGTAAGGATGGCTGTGTCCTTCCCTGAAGGACATTAGTGATGTAGATGGGTTTTTCTGACAATGGATTCACGGTCATTATTAGATTCTTAGTTCTGGAGGGAGTCGCTTGCCTGTCAATCTGAACAGTCACCCTGCCTGTGTTTATGTGCCCATCGTATTCAGGGAGCTCTGATAAATGGGTAGGGCACCACCTACACAAAGGAGATCCACTTGCGGGGCATTTGGTGGAGGGGGGAGAGGGAGCAGTTGTACTAATCCCTCTATTCAGCTTGAAAAAGGCAGTTTGGGAAGGTTGGAACATCAGCTGTGGCATATAGCGTGCATCCCTCTTTCAATGAGGAAGCTGGGTAGCAATAGCAGGTTCTGCTTTGATAACAAAGGCTGCTCCCAGTTTATGCTTATGGACCAGACCAAACACCCTCAAAATATTCAGAAGATAGTCTGTACCCTAACCCTTTCTTATTTCAAAGGTAAGTAACAAGCTCTGTCCCAGATGCAATGCGACTGGTCAAACTACTCGATATTAAGTAAAATGCTATTTATTCAAACACTATAGATAAAATACAATAATAGAAAAAAAAACAAAGAAGGAATTGGAATAACTTTATTGGAAAACTTAACAGTAGATATAGTAACTATTACTAATTAACTGTTCCAATATAGACACTGGTCTTGACCCAAGCTCCTGGTTTTGTGCTCCTGGTTTTACAGGTTAGATCAGAGGAGAGCTTCCATGGTATGTACGGTGTGCAGTGTGCATGGTACACACATGGTACGCATGGTGTGCAGTGTCATTGCTGCTGCCTCATCTTGGAGCACAGAAACAGACTGTTCCATCCAACTCATCCATGCTGACCAGATATCTTAAATTAATCCAGTCCCATTTTCCAGCATTTGGCCCATATCCCTTTAAACGCTTCTTATTCATGTCCCCATCCAGATGCCTTTTAAATGTTGTAATTGTACCAGCCTCCACCACTTCCTCTGGCAGCTCATTCCATACACGCACCACCTCAGAAAATGTTGCCCCTTCGGTCCCTTTTAAAATCTTTTCCCCCTCTCACCTTTAAACCTATGCCCCTTTAGTTTTGGACTCCCCCCACCCTGGGGAAAAGACCTTGACCATTCACCCTATCCATGCCCCTCTTGACTTTATAAGGTCACCCCTCAGCCTCTGACGCTCCAGGGAAAATAGTCCCAGCCTATTCAGCCTCTCTCTGTAGCTCAAACCCTCCAACCCCAGCAACATCCTTGTAAATCTTTTCTGAACCCTTTCAAATTTCACATCATCCTTCCTATAGCAGGGAGACCAGAACTGCACACAGCATTCCAAAAGTGGCCTAACCAATGTCCTGTACAGCCCCAACATGACCCTCCCAACTCCTGTACTCAACGCACTGACCAATAAAGGCAAGCGTACCAAACACCACCTTCACGGCCCTGTTTACCTGCACTCCACTTTCAAGGAACTATGAACCTGCACCTCAAGGTCTCTTTGTTCAGCAACACTCCCCAGGGCCTTACCATTAAGGTGTATTAGTCCTGCCCTGATTTGCTTTTCCAAAATGCAGCACCTCACATTTATCTAAATTAAACTCCACCTGCCACTCCTCGGCCCATTGGCCCATATGATCAAGGTCCTGTTGTACTCTGAGGTAACCTCCTTCACTGTCCACTCCACCTCCAATTTTGGTGTCATCTGCAAACTTATTAACCACGCCTCCCATATTCACATCAGAATTATTTTATTTAAATGACAAATAGCAGTGGACCCAGCACCGATTCCCTTGCGTCACTCCCTGAGAGTTCCTTTCCCTCCCCTCTTTAAGGCCCTTGTGAAAATGGAGGGCAGAAGGGGAGAGTGGTTTTTGTGGTGGGTCAAGCCCAGCTGCAGGTTTGGAATCCAGAGCAGACTGACAGGCTGAAAGCATTCCTCTCTCTTTCCCCACAAGTGTCGTATGTGCAATGGGTTTGCCACAGTTCAGTCCAGTGAGCTCAGGTGTCAAGCAGGAGGCTAATGTCACAAAGGCGCAATGGAAGTTTCTCTTCTGAA
The DNA here is from genome assembly GCF_021869965.1 of Rhincodon typus. NCBI lineage: Eukaryota > Metazoa > Chordata > Chondrichthyes > Orectolobiformes > Rhincodontidae > Rhincodon > Rhincodon typus. The sequence goes on along the minus strand of NW_025965796.1, from coordinate 2,524 downwards.
GGTCAGTCTGAGGCAGCTTCACAGTGGCTCCACGGATCTGGTGATCTACTGACAAAGTGTTGGTCACTGGGTGCCTGAGCTAGAGGGCTGGGAGAGGTGGTGTCCTGGTCCAAGCAGGGATCCACATCTCCTTGGGTTTGTAAGCTCCAAGCACTCTGTCTGTAGGGACTGATTGTTTCCAGTTTGTTAACTTCCCCTGTAGAAGATGTGGACTGTAGTCTTTCTCAAATCCTACAGTGTCCCTACAGTGGAGAAAGAGGCCATTCAGCCCATCGAGTCTGCACAGACCCTCTGAAGAGCATCCCAAACATGATTAGCATGGCCAATCCACCCTAACCTGCATGTCCCTGGACAAAGATGTGCAGGTTAGGTGGATTGGCTAGTGGGAAATGCAGGGTTACAGGGAAAGGGTAGAGGGATGTATCTGGATGGGATGCTCTTCAGGACGGTCAGTGTGAGCTCAATGGGCCAAATGGTCTGCTTCGGCAATATAGGGATTCTATGATTCTATTAAGGAGCCGTATTGCATGGTGAATCCAGCTCACCTGCACACCTTTTGCCCGAGTAATGCTGTGGTCCCTCACCAGACAAAACAGCATCTAGCCCTTTTGAGTTCTTTCAATGTTCCAAGCACGTTGGTCAGATTGTCCCTGCGTTGTTTGACATGTGGGAATGCAGGCCACATTAGCGCAGTCTTTCACCAGAGCGCCAGCCCTGTCACTAGGTTACAGCCAGAGTTACAGTCTACCTAGACTGTAGAAAACAAAAACTCTCTTTCCCCCTCCTTTTTAGGAACTGAGAGATTTTGGTTTCTGAGAGTATGCAGTTTGGGTTTGTGAGAATGAAACTTGGCTGCCGATCTTAATTCCCTGGAGGGAGAGAGAAAGCGTAGAAATTAAGGTCCTGTTTATGACCTTGAATTTACAAGCTCACGGAGTGATATAACCGAGCAATGTAGATGGGGCACAAATAGAAGCTCTTTCCACTCGCTGGAGAATGTAAGACTAACCAAAACCTTTTGCTCAGGAGTGAAATTGTGAAACACTTCCTCGCAAAAAGGAGGTAGATATTTGGAAATCTCCTGTGAACCACAGCTGAAGCTTAAACATTTGCTCATTTTAAACCTTCAGTTGGTCAGTTTTTGTGAAGCAAGGGTATAAGGGGGTATAGGGCAAAGGTGGGGATATGTAGCAATAGGACATGGATCAGCCGAGATCCCATTGAATGGGGGTGAAATTGGCTTCAGAGGCTATATGGCCTGATCCTCTTCGTGTTCCTAAGCTTAGTATTGTTCCAGTGACTCTGTGCTCAAAGATCAGTGACATGTTCCTGAGGGGTACTGCCCAGAACTGAACACTCTACTTCAGATGAGTGCTGCCTGAGACTTTGCACATCTGAACCATGATTTGTTCCCTTCCTATTCCAACCCCTTTGAGGTTAAGGCCATTAATCTGTGTGTGTGCCTTTGATAGAAAGTAAGAGCAGGTGTAGGTCATTTGGCCCTTTTTAGACTAGAAGGTATAGGAGCAAAATTAGGCTGTCTAGCTCATTGACACTGCTCCACCATTCGATCATGGCTGATATGTTCCTCTAATCCCATTCTCCTGCCTTCTCCCCATAACCCTTGATCCCTTTACTAATCAAGAACTTATCTATCTCAGTCTTCAAGACACTGAATGACTTGGCCTCTACCACAGAAGCTTGCGATCAGTTCCATATTCACCAGCTTCTAGCTAAAATTCCTTCTCATCTCATCACTCTGAGGCCGTACCCTTGGGTCCTAGTCGTTAAAACATCCTCTCCATGCCCACTCTATCCAGACCTCTCTGTACTCTAAGTTTTATCATTCTAAACTCCCAAGTACAAACCCGGGGTTCTCAACTGCTCCTCATACGACAAGTCTTTGAATCTGTTTTCCCATTCAATATGATTCTGACTGATCATCCAACTTAGTCCCCTATTCTCACTTTCTCCCCCATGCTCTTTAATCTTTGGAGCCACATAGACCCCAGGTTTGATTCCACCCTCTGGGGACTGTTTGTATGGAGTTTGCACATTCTCCCTGATTCCACACCGTCAGAATGCTGGCCCAGTCGAAATTATGTTCATGTGGTCATTGTTTGTTTGCCAAGTAATGATGATAGCTGATCTAACAGAAACTCATTGACTGTCAATAAGCAAAAACATTTATCATATTTCATTTCATTTGTTTGTAGTTGTGCACAGCTGATGTCCCCATCTGGAACAATCTGAAGCTTTGTAAAACAAAGGATTGTAGGGTGTTGGTCAGGTTTTAATAATGCGTGCCTTTTATGCTAGAGACATCCAACTGAACAGGATATTTTTGGAAACACCAGAAGCATATCACTGTGTAGGAAATTTACCTCCACCAACTGCACCTGCTTTTGTTGTGGCTCACCTCTGCATGCCTCATCTCAAACCATCTGGGCTCAGGATTCTCAAATTGAACAGTTTTCAACTCCCATCAGTAATCAGGGTAGTTTCACAATTCACTCTGCTTTCC
>NW_025965795.1:105847-107000 GCF_021869965.1 Rhincodon typus | reverse complement strand
AGTGGGAATTACACTGGAACACTGTGTGGGATTGACACTGGAACACTTTGTGGGAATGACACTGGAGCACTGAGTGGGAATGACACTGGAACACTCAGTGGGAGCTGCACTGGAACACTCAGTGGGAATGACACTGGAACACTCAGTGGGAATGACACTGGAACACTCAGTGGGGATGACACTGGAACACACAGTGGGAATGACAATGGAGTACTCAGTGGGAATGAAACTGGAACAGTCAATGGGAATGACACTGGAGCACTGAGTGGGAATTACACTGGAGCACTCAGTGGGAGCTGCACTGGAACACTCAGTGGAAATGACACTGGAACACTGTGTGGGAATGACACTGGAACACTCAGTGGGAATGACACTGGAGCACTCAGTGGCAATGACACTGGAACACACAGTGGGAATGACACTGGATTACTCAGTGGGAATGACACAGGAGCATTCAGTGGGAATGAGACTGGAGCACTCAGTGGGAATAACGCTGGAGTACTCAGTGGGAATGAAACTGGAACAGTCAATGGGAATGACACTGGAGCACTGAGTGGGAATTACACTGGAACACTGTGTGGGATTGACACGGGAACACTTTGTGGGAATGACACTGGAACACTCATTGGGAATGACAATGGAATGCTCAATGGGAATGACACTGCAGCACTGAGTGGGAATGACACTGGAGCACTCTGTGAGCATGACACTGGAACAATCAATGGGAATGACACTGCAGGACTGATTGGGAAAGACACTGGAACACTCAGTGAAATGTCACTGGGACACTCAGGGGGAATGACACTGGAGCAACGAGTGGGAATGACACTGGAGCATTCAGTGGGAAAGAGACTGGAACACTCAGTGGGAATGACACTAGAGCAGTAACTGGGAATGACGCTGGAGCACTCATTTGGAATTATAATGTTACACTCCGTGTGAACTGCACTGGAGCACTCAGTGGGAATGACACTCAAGCACTCAGTGGGAATTATCCTGGAACACTCTGTGGGAATTACAGTCAAACACTCACTGGGGATGACACTGGAACACTCAGTGGGAATTTCAATCAAACACACATTGGGAATGACACTGGAGCACCCAGTAGGGGTGACACTGGAGCAGTGAGTGGGAATGACACTGGAACACTCAG
>NW_025965795.1:104468-105347 GCF_021869965.1 Rhincodon typus | reverse complement strand
TGGGAATGTTGCTGGAATGCTCAGTGGGAATGAAACTGGAGCACTGAGTGGGAATGACACTGGAACACTGATTGGGAATTACACCGGAACACTGTGTGGGATTGACACTGGAACACTTGTTGGGAATGACACTGGAACAGTCCGTGGGATCTGCACTGGAGCAGTCAGTGGGAATGACACTGGAGCATTCTGTGGGAATGTCACTGGAGCACTCAGTGGGAATGACACTGGAGCACTGAGTGTGAATCACACTGGAACACTCAGTGGCAATGACACTGGAACACACAGTGGGAATGACACTGGATTACTCAGTGGAAATGACACAAGAGCATTCAGTGGGAATGACACTGGAGCACTCAGTGGGGATGACACTGGAACACACAGTGGGAATGACACTGGAGTACTCAGTGGGAATGACACAGGAGCATTCAGTGGCAATGACACTGGAACACCCAGTGGGAATAACACTGGAGTACACAGTGGGAATGAAACTGGAACAGTCAATGGGAATGACACTGGAGCACTGAGTGGGAATGACACTGGAACACTGTGTGGGATTGACACTGGAGCACTCAGTGGGAGCTGCACTGGAGCACTCAGTGGGAATGACACTGGAACACACAGTGGGAATGACACTGGAACACTCAGGGGGAATGACACTGGAACTCTCAGTGGGAATGACACTGGAGCACCCAGGAGGGTTGACACTGGAGCAATGAGTGGGAATGACACTGGAACACTCAGTGTGATTGACACTGGAGCACCCAGTAGGGTTGACACTGGAACACTCAGTGGGAATGATACTGGACCCGTCAGTGGGATGACACTGGAGTACTAACTGGGAATAATACTGGAGTACTCAGTGGGAATGACACTGGA
>NW_025965795.1:103172-103968 GCF_021869965.1 Rhincodon typus | reverse complement strand
TCCCAATGAGTGTTCCAGTGACATTCCCACTGAGTGCTCCAGTCTCAATCCCACTGAGTGTTCAAGTGTCACTCCCACTGAGTGTTTCAGTGTCATTCCCACTGAATGTTCCAGTGGCATTCCCACTGAATGCTCCAGTGTCATTCCCACTGAGTACTCCAGTGTTATTCCCAGTTAGTACTCCAGTGTCATCTCACTGACTGCTCCAGTATCATTCCCACTGAGTGTTCCAGTGTCAACTCTACTGGGTGCTCCAGTGTCATTCACACTGACTGTTCCAGTGTCATTCCAACTGAGTATTCCAATGTCATTCCCAATGAGTGCTCCAGTGTCACTCCCACTGGGTCTTCCAGTGTCATTCCCATTTAGTCCTCCAGTGTCATTCCCACTTTGTGTTCCAATGTCATCCCCTTTGAATGTTCCAGTGTCATTCCCACTGAATGCTCCAGTGTCATTCCCACTGACTGTTCCAGTGTCATTCCAACTGAGTGCTCTGGTGTCATTCCCATGGAGAGTTCCAGTCTCACTCCCACTGGGTGTTCCACTGTCATTCCCACTGAGTGCGCCAGTGCAGTTCCCACGGACTGGTTCTGTGTAATTCCCGATGAGTGTTCCAGTGTCATTCCCACTGAGTTTTCCAGTGTCAATCCCACAGAGTGTTCCAGTATAATTCCCACTGAGCGTTCCAGTGTCATTCCCACTGAGTGTCCCAGTGCAGCTCCCACTGAGTGCTCCAGTGTCATTCCCATTCAGTGCTCCAGTTTCATTCCCACTGAGCATTCCAGCAACATTCCCA
>NW_025965795.1:101179-102672 GCF_021869965.1 Rhincodon typus | reverse complement strand
CAGTGTCATTCCCATTGAGCGTTCCATTGTCATTCCCAGTGAGTGTTCCAGTGTCATTCCCAATGAGTGTTCCAGTGTCATTCCCAGTGAGTGTTCCAGTGTTATTCCCACTGACTGTTCCAGTGTAATTCCCAATAAGTGTTCCAGTGTCATTCCCACGAAGTGTTCCAGTGTCAACCCCACAGGGTGTTCCAGTATAATTCCCACTGAGTGCTCCAGTGTTATTCCCACTGAGTGCTCCGGTGTCATTCACACGGAGAGTTCCGGTGTCACTCCTACGAGGAGATCCAGTGTCATTCCCACTGAATGCGCCAGTGTCAATCCCACTGAGTGCTACAGTGTCATTCCCACTAAGTGTCCCAGTGTCATTCTCACTGAGTGCTCCAGTGACATTCCCACTCAGTGCTGCAGTGTCATTCCCAATGAGTGCTCCAGTGTCATTCCCACTGAGTGTTCCAGTGCAGTTCACACGGAGTTTAACATTATAATTACAAATGAGTGTTCCAGTCTCATCTCAGTTAGTGCTCCAGTGTCATTTCCAGTGAGTGGTCAAGTGCCAATCCCACTGAGTGTTCCAGTATAATTCCCAGTGAGTGTTTCAGTGCCATTCCCACTGAATGCTCCAGTGTCATTCCCATGGAGAGTTCCAGTGTCATTCCCATTGACTGCTCCAGTGTCATTCCAGCTGTGTGTTCCAATGTCATCCTCACTGAATGTTCCAGTGTCATTCCCACTGAGTGCTCCAGTGACATTCCCACTGAATGCTCCAGTGTCATTCCCACTCAGTGCTCCAGTGTCATTCCCACTGAGTGCTACAGTGTCGTTCCCACTGAGTGCTCCAGTGTCATTCCCACTGAGTGCCCCAGTGTCATTCTCACTGAGTGCTCCAGTGTCATTCCCAATCAGTGCTGCAGTGTCATTCCCACTGAATGCTCCAGTGTCATTCCCACTGAGTGCTCCAGTGCAGTTCACACGGAGTGTAACATTATAATTCCAAATGAGTGCTCCAGTGTCATTCCCAGTTATTGCTCTAGTGTCATTCCCACTGAGTGTTCCAGTCTCTTTCCCACTGAATGCTCCAGTGTCATTCCCACTCGTTGCTCCAGTGTCGTTCCACTGAGTGTTCCAGTGTCTTTCCCATTGAGCGTTCCATTGTCATTCCCAATGAGTGTTCCAGTGTCATTCCCACGAAGTGTTCCAGTGTCAATCCCGCTGAGTGTCCCAGTATCATTCCACTGAGTGTTCCAGTGTCTTTCCCACTCAGTCCTGCACTGTCATTTCCACTGAATGCTACAGTGTCATTCCCACTGATTGTTCCAGTGTCATGCTCACAGAGTGCTCCAGTGTCATTCCCACTCAGTGCTGCAGTGTCATTCCCATTGAGCGTTCCATTGTCATTCCCACTCAGTGCTGCAGTGTCATTCCCAATGAGTGTTCCAGTGTCAATCCCAGTGGGTGTTCCAGTGTTATTCCCACTGACTGTTCCAGTGTAA
>NW_025965795.1:99396-100679 GCF_021869965.1 Rhincodon typus | reverse complement strand
GCTCAATGGGAATGACACTGCAGCACTGAGTGGGAATGACACTGGAGCACTCTGTGAGCATGACACTGGAACAATCAGTGGGAATGACACTGTCGCATTCAGTGGAAATGACACTGCAGGACTGAGTGGGAAAGACACTGGAACACTCAGTGGAATGATACTGGGACACTCAGCGGGATTGACACTGGAACACTTCGTGGAAATGACACTGGAACACTCATTGGGAATGACAATGGAACGCTCAATGGGAAAGACACTGGAACACTCAGTGGAACGACACTGGAGCAACGAGTGGGAATGACACTGGAGCATTCAGTGGGAAAGAGACTGGCACATTCAGTGGGAATGACACTGGAACACTCTGTGCGATTGACACTGGAACACTTCGTGGGAATGACACTGGAACACTCATTGGGAATTACACTGGAACAGTAAGTGGGAATGACACTGGAACACTCATTGGGAATTACACTGGAACAGTAAGTGGGAATGACACTGGAACACTCATTGGGATTGACACTGGAACACTCGTTGGGAATTACACTGGAACAGTAAGTGGGAATAACACTGGAACACTCACTGGGAATGACACTGGAACACTCATTGGGATTGACACTGGAACACTTCGTGGGAATGACACTGGAACACTCATTGCGAATTACACTGGAACAGTCAGTGGGAATAACACTGGAACACCCACTGGGAATGACACTGGAACACTCATTGGGAATGACACTGCAGCACTGAGTGGGAATAACACTGGAACACTCATTGGGATTGACACTGGAACACTCAGTGGGAATGTCACTGGAGCATTCAGTGGGAATGTCACTGGAACACTCAGTGGGAAGAACAATGGAGCACTGAGTGGGAATATCACTGGAGCAATGAGTGGGAATGACACTGGGACATCAGTATGATTGACACTGGGACAGTCAGTGGGAATGACACTGGAGCACTCAGTGGGAATGACACTGGAGCACTCAGTGGGAATTACCCTGGAACACTCACTGGGAATGTCACTGGAGCATTCAGTGGGAATGTCACTGGAGCACTGAGTGGGAATGACACTGGAGCATTCAGTGGGAAAGAGACTGGAGCACTCTGTGGGAATGACACTGGAGCACTCAGTGGGAATGACACTGGAGCACTCAGTGGGAATGACACTGGGGCACTCAGTGGGAATGACACTGGAGCACTCAGTGGGAATTACCCTGGAACACTCACTGGGAATGTCACTGGAGCATTCAGTGGGAATGTCACTGGAGCACTGAGTGGGAATG
>NW_025965795.1:97052-98896 GCF_021869965.1 Rhincodon typus | reverse complement strand
ACATTATAATTCCAAATGAGTGTTCCAGTGTCAATCCCACAGAGTGTTCCAGTATAATTCCCACTGAGTGCTCCAGTGTCATTCCCACTGAATGCTACAGTGTCATTCCCACTGATTGTTCCAGTGTCATGCTCACAGAGTGCTCCAGTGTCATTCCCACTCAGTGCTGCAGTGTCATTCCCATTGAGCGTTCCATTGTCATTCCCAGTGAGTGTTCCAGTGTCATTCCCAATGAGTGTTCCAGTGTCATTCCCAGTGAGTGTTCCAGTGTTATTCCCACTGACTGTTCCAGTGTAATTCCCAATAAGTGTTCCAGTGTCATTCCCACGAAGTGTTCCAGTGTCAACCCCACAGAGTGTTCCAGTATAATTCCCACTGAGTGCTCCAGTGTTATTCCCACTGAGTGCTCCGGTGTCATTCACACGGAGAGTTCCGGTGTCACTCCTACGAGGAGTTCCAGTGTCATTCCCACTGAATGCGCCAGTGTCAATCCCACTGAGTGCTACAGTGTCATTCCCACTGAATGCTCCAGTGTCAATCCCACTAAGTGTCCCAGTGTCATTCTCACTGAGTGCTCCAGTGACCTTCCCACTCAGTGCTGCAGTGTCATTCCCAATGAGTGCTCCAGTGTCATTCCCACTGAGTGTTCCAGTGCAGTTCACACGGAGTTTAACATTATAATTTCAAATGAGTGTTCCAGTCTCATCCCAGTTAGTGCTCCAGTGTCATTCCCACTTGCTGCTCCAGTGTCGTTCCCACTGAGTGTTCCAGTGTCATTCCCAGTTAGTGCTCCAGTGTCATTTCCAGTGAGTGGTCAAGTGCCAATCCCACTGAGTGTTCTAGTATAATTCCCAGTGAGTGTTTCAGTGCCATTCCCACTGAATGCTCCAGTGTCATTCCCATGGAGAGTTCCAGTGTCATTCCCATTGACTGCTCCAGTGTCATTCCAGCTGTGTGTTCCAATGTCATCCTCACTGAATGTTCCAGTGTCATTCCCACTGAGTGCTCCAGTGACATTCCCACTGAATGCTCCAGTGTCATTCCCACTCAGTGCTCCAGTGTCATTCCCACTGAGTGCTACAGTGTCGTTCCCACTGAGTGCTCCAGTGTCATTCCCACTGAGTGCCCCAGTGTCATTCTCACTGAGTGCTCCAGTGTCATTCCCAATCAGTGCTGCAGTGTCATTCCCACTGAGTGCTCCAGTGCAGTTCACACGGAGTGTAACATTATAATTCCAAATGAGTGCTCCAGTGTCATTCCCAGTTATTGCTCTAGTGTCATTCCCACTGAGTGTTCCAGTCTCTTTCCCACTGAATGCTCCAGTGTCATTCCCACTCGTTGCTCCAGTGTCGTTCCACTGAGTGTTCCAGTGTCTTTCCCATTGAGCGTTCCATTGTCATTCCCAATGAGTGTTCCAGTGTCATTCCCACTGAGAGTTCCAGTGTCATTCCCCCTGAGTGTTCCAGTGTCATTCCTACTGTGTGTTCCAGTGTCATTCCCACTGAGTGCTCCAGTGCAGCTCCCACTGAGTGCTCCAGTGTCAATCCCACACAGTGTTCCAGTGTCATTCCCACTCAGAGCTCCAGTGTCATTCCCATTGACTGTTCCAGTTTCATTCCCACTGTGTACTCCAGTGTTATTCCCACTGAGTGTTCCAGTGTCATTGCCACTGAATGCTCCTGTGTCATCCCCACTGAGTACTCCAGTGTCATTCCCACTGTGTGTTCCAGTGTCATTCGCACTGAATGCTCCAGTGTCATTCCCACTGAATGCTCCTGTGTCATTTCCACTGAGTAATCCAGTGTCATTCCCACTGTGTGTTCCAGTGTCATTGCCACTGAGTG
>NW_025965795.1:95962-96552 GCF_021869965.1 Rhincodon typus | reverse complement strand
TGGGAATTATCTTGGAACACTCAGTGGGAATGTCACTGGAGCATTCAGTGGGAATGTCACTGGAGCACTCAGTGGGAATGACACTGGAGCATTCAGTGGGAAAGAGACTGGAAAACTCAGTGGGAATGACACTGGAGCACTCAGTGGGAACGACACTGGAGCACTGAGTGGGAATGACACTGGAGCATTCAGTGGGAATGACACTGGAGAACTCTGTGGGAATGACACTGGAGCACTGAGTGGGAATGACACTGGAACACTCAGTGGGAATGTCACTGGAGCACTGAGTGGGAATGACACTGGAGCACTCGGTAGGAATGACACTGGAGCAATGAATGGGAATGACACTGGAACACTCAATGAGATTGACACTGGAACACTCAGTGGGAATGGCACTGGAGAACTAACGGGGAATGACACTGGAGCATTCAGTGAGAATGACACTGGAACAATCAGTGGGAATGACACTGCAGGACTGATTGGGAAAGACACTGGAACACTCATTGGGAATGACACTGGAACACTCAGTGGGAATGACAATGGAACGCTCAATGGGAATGACACTGCAGCACTGAGTGGGAATGACACTG
>NW_025965795.1:94560-95462 GCF_021869965.1 Rhincodon typus | reverse complement strand
TCCAGTGTCATTCCCACTGTGTGTTCCAGTGTCATTGCCACTGAGTGTTCCAGTGTGATTCACACTGTGTGCTCCAGTGTCATTCCCACTGAGTGCTCCAGTGACATTCCCACAGAATGCTCCAGTGTCATTCCCACTGACTGCTCCAGTGCAGATCCCACGGACTGTTCCAGTGAAATTTCCAATGAGTGTTCCACTGTTGTTCCCACTGAATGTTCCAGTGTCATTCCGACTCACTGATCCAGTGTCATTCCCACAAAGTGTTCCAGTGTCAATCCAACAGAGTGTTCCACGATAATTCCCACTGAGTGCTCGAGTGTCATTCCCACTGAGTGCTCCAGTGTCATTCCCACTCAGTGCTCCAGTGACATTCCCACTGAGTGCTCGAGTGTCATTCCCACTGAGTGTTCCAGTCTCATTCCCAATTAGTGCTCCAGTGTCATTTCCAGTGAGTGGTCAAGTGTCATGCCAACTGAGTGTTCTAGTATAATTCGCCGTGAGTGTTCCAGTGTCATTCCCACTCAGTCCTGCAGTGTCATTCCCACTGAGCGTTCCATTGTCATTCCCAGTGAGTGTTCCAGTTTCATTCCCACATAGTGTTCCAGTGTCATTCCCAATGAGTGTTCAAGTGTCAATACCAGTGAGTGTTCCAGTGTCATTCCCACATAGTGTTCCAGTGTCATTCCCAATGAGTGTTCCAGTGTCATTCCCAGTGAGTGTTCCAGTATCATTCCCACATAGTGTTCCAGTGTAATTCCCAATGAGTGTTCCAGTGTCATTCACACGAAGTGTTCCAGTGTCAATCCCACAGAGTGTTCCAGTATAATTCCCACATAGTGTTCCAGTGTCATTCCCAATGACTGTTCCAGTGTCATTCCCAATGACTGTTCCAGTGTCGTTCC
>NW_025965795.1:92799-94060 GCF_021869965.1 Rhincodon typus | reverse complement strand
GTGCTACAGTGTCATTCCCACTGAATGCTCCAGTGTCATTCCCACTGAGTGTTCCAGTGTCATTCCCACTGCGTGCTCCAGTGTCATTCCCACGCAGTGTTCCAGTGACATTCCCACTGAGTGCTCCAGTGTCATTCCCACTGAGTGCCCCAGTGTCATTCCCACTGAGTGCTCCAGTGCAGTTCTTGTGGACTGTAACATTATAATTCCAAATGAGTGCTCCAGTGTCATTCCCACTGAGTGTTCCTGTCTCATTCCCAGTTAGTGCTCCAGTGTCATTTCCAGTGAGTGGTCAAGTGTCAATCCCACTGAGTGTTCTAGTATAATTCCCAGTGAGTGTTCCAGTGTCATTCCAACTGAGTGCTCCGGTGGCATTCCCACGGAGAGTTCCGGTGTAACTCCCATGAGTTGTTCCAGTGTAATTCCCAATGAGAGCTCCAGTGACATTCCCACTGAGTACTCCATTGTCCTTCCCACTGAGTGTTCCAGTGTCATTCCCACTCAGTGCTCCAGTGACATTCCCACTGAGTACTCCATTGTCCTTCCCACTGAGTGTTCCAGTCCCATTCCCAGTTATTGCTCCAGTGTCATTTCCAGTGAGTGGTCAAGTGTCATTCCCACTGAGTGTTCTAGTATAATTCCCAGTGAGTGTTCCAGTGACATTCCCACTGAATGCGCCAGTGTCATTCCCACTCAGTGCTCCAGTGACATTCCCACTGAGTACTCCATTGTCCTTCCCACTGAGGGTTCCAGTCTCATTCCCAGTTATTGCTCCAGTGTCATTTCCAGTGAGTGGTCAAGTGTCATTCCCACTGAGTGTTCTAGTATAATTCCCAGTGAGTGTTCCAGTGTCATTCCCACAGAGTGCTCCAGTGTCATTCCCAATGAATACTTGATTTAAAATCCCACTGAGTGTTCCAGTGTCATCCCCAGTGAGTGTTCAAGTGTAATTCCCACTGACTGTTCCAGTGCAATTCCCACTGAGTGTTCCAGTCTCATTCCCAGTTAGTGCTCCAGTGTCATTTCCAGTGAGTGGTCAAGTGTCAATCCCACTGAGTGTTCTAGTATAATTCCCAGTGAGTGTTCCAGTGTCATTCCAACTGAGTGCTCCGGTGTCATTCCCAAGTAGAATTCCGGTGTAACTCCCACGGGGTGTTCCAGTGTCATTCCCAATGAGAGCTCCAGTGACATTCCCACTGAGTACTCCATTGTCCTTCCCACTGAGTGTTCCAGTCTCATTCCCAGTTAGTGCTCCAGTGCA
>NW_025965795.1:90543-92299 GCF_021869965.1 Rhincodon typus | reverse complement strand
GGAATGACACTGGAGCACTAATTCGGAATAACACTGGAGAACTCAGTGGGAACAACACTGGAACAGTCAGTGGGAATGACACTGGAGCACTGAGTGAGAATGACACTGGATCACTCAGTGGGAATCATACTGGAACACTCATTGGGAATGACACTGGAACACTATGTGGGACTGACACTGGGACACTCAGTGGGAATGACACTGGAACACTCAGTGGGAATGACACTGGAACACCTCGTGGGAGTTACACCGGAACTCTCCGTGGGAATGACACCGGAGCACTCAGTGGGAATAACACTGGAGCACTAATTGGGAATAACACTGGAGTACACAGTGGGAATGACACTGGAACACTCACTGGGAATGACACTGGAACACACATTGGGAATGACAATGGAACGCTCAATGGGAATGACACTGCAGCACTGAGTGGGAATGACACTGTAGCATTCAGTGGGAATGACACTGTAGCACGCAGTGGGAATGACACTGGTGCATCAGTGGGAATGACACTGGAACACTCAGTGGGAATGACACTGGAACACCTCGTGGGAGTTACATCGGAACTCTGCGTGTGAATGACACCGGAGCACTCAGTGGGAATAACACTGGAGCACTAACTGGGAATAACACTGGATCACTCAATGGGAATGACACTGGAACACTATGTGGGACTGACACTGGAACACTATGTGGGAATGACACTGGATCACTAACTGGGAATGACACTGGAGCACTCACTTGGAATTATAATGTTACAAACTATGTGAACTGCACTGGAGCACTCATTGGGAATGACACTGGAACACTTTGTGGGAATGACACTCGAACACTCACTGGGAGTGACAATGGAACGCTCAATGGGAATAACACTGGAGTACTCAATGGGAACGGCACTGGAACAGTCAGTGGGAATGACACTGGAGCACAGAGTGGGAATGACACTGGATCACTCAGTGGGAATGACACTGGATCACTCAGTGGGAATGACACTGGAGCACTAACTGGGAATGAAACTGGAACACTCACTGGGAATGACACTGGAACTCTCATTGGGAATGACACTGGAGCACTCAGTGGGAATGTCACTGGAGCACTGAGTGGGAATGACACTGGAACACTTAGTGGGAATGACACTGGAGCATTCAGTGGGAATGACACTGGAGCACCTCTTGGGAGTTACACCGGAAGTCTCCGTGGGAATAACACTGGAGCACTCAGTTGGAATGACACTGGAGCACTCAGTTGGAATGACACTGGAGCACTCAGTTTGAATGACACTTGACCACTCACTGGAAATGACACTGGAGAACTAATTGGTAATGAGACTGGAACACTCAGAGGGAAGGACAATGGAGTTCTCAGTGTGAATGTCACTGGAGCACTCAGTGGGAATGACACTGGAACACTCAGTGGAAATGACACTGGAGCACCCAGTTTGGGATGACACTGGAGCACTCAGTGATAATGACAGTGGAGCACTCAGTGGGAATGACACTGGAGCACGCATTGGGAATGACACTGCAGCACTGAGTGGGAATGACACTGGAACACTCAGTTGGAATGACACTGGAGCACTAATTCGGAATAACACTGGAGAACTCAGTGGGAACAACACTGGAACAGTCAGTGGGAATGACACTGGAGCACTGAGTGAGAATGACACTGGATCACTCAGTGGGAATCATACTGGAACACTCATTGGGAATGACACTGGAACACTATGTGGGACTGACACTGGGACACTCAGTGGGAA
>NW_025965795.1:89593-90043 GCF_021869965.1 Rhincodon typus | reverse complement strand
CATTCATTGGGAATGCCACTGGAGCACTGAGTGGGAATGTCACTGGAGCACTGAGTGGGAATGAGACTGGAACACTCAGTGGGAAGGACAATGGAGCACTGAGTGGGAATGACACTGGAACTCTCCGTGGGAATGACACTGCAGCACTGAGTGGAATGACACTGGAACACTCAGTGGAAATGACACTGGAGCACCCAGTTTGGGATGACACTGGAGCACTCAGTGATACTGACAGTGGAGCACTCAGTGGCAATGACACTGGAGCATTTAGTGGGAATGCCACTGTAGCACTCAGTGGGAATGACACTGGAGCATTCAGTGAGAATGACACTGGAACACTCATTGGGAATTATACGAGAACACTCAGTGGGATTGTCACTTGACCACTCACTGGAAATGACACTGGAGAACTCATTGGGAATGAGACTGGAACACTCAGAGGGAAGGACA
>NW_025965795.1:88715-89493 GCF_021869965.1 Rhincodon typus | reverse complement strand
TCAGTGGGATTGACACTGGAACAGTCAGTGGGACTGACACTGGAGCATTCAGTGGGAATGACACTGGGGCGTTCATTGGGAATGCCACTGGAGCACTGAGTGTGAATGTCACTGGAGCACTGAGTGGGAATGAGACTGGAACACTCAGTGGGAAGGACAATGGAGCACTGAGTGGGAATGACACTGGAACTCTCCGTGGGAATGACACTGGAGCACTGAGTGGGAATGACACTGGAACACTCAGTGAGAATGACCCTGGAACACTCAGTGGAATGACACTGGAACACTATGTGGGAATGACACTGGAGCACTGAGTGGAATGACACTCAGTGGGAATGACACTGGAGTACTCAGTGGGATTGACACTGGAACAGTCAGTGGGAATGACACTGGAGCACTGAGTGGGAATGACATTGGATCACTCAGTGGGAATGACACTGGAACCGTCAGTGGGAATGACACTGGAGCACTGAGTGGGAATGACACTGGATCACTCATTGGAAATGACACTGGAGCACTATGTGGGAATGAAACTGGAACACTCACTGGGAACGTCACTGGAACACTCACTGGGAATGACACTGGAGCACCGAGTGGGAGTGGCATTGGAACTCTCCGTGGGAGTGACACTGGAGCACTCAGTTGGAATGACACTGGAACACTCACTGGGATTGACACTGAAGCACTGAGTGGTAATGACACTGGAACAGTGATTGGGAACGACACTGGACCACTCAGTGGTAATGGCACTGGAGTACTCAGTGGGAACTATACTAGA
>NW_025965795.1:87417-88215 GCF_021869965.1 Rhincodon typus | reverse complement strand
ATGGAGCACTCAGTGGGAATGTCACTGGAGCACTGAGTGGGAACGACACTGGAACACTCAGTGGGAACTGCACTGGAACACTCATTGGGAATTACACGGTAATACTCTGTGTGAGCTGCACTGGAGCAATCAGTGGGAATGATGCTGGAGCACTCCGTGGGAATGACACTGGCGCAATAACTGGGGATGAGACTGGAACACTCAATGGGAAGGACAGTGGAGCACTCAGTGGGAATGTCACTGGAGCACTGAGTGGGAATGACACTGGAGCACTGAGCGGGAATTATACTGGAACACTCTATGGGATTGACACTGGAACACTTAATGGGATTGACACTGGAACAGTCAGTTGGAATGACACTGGATCACCCAGTAGTGATGACACTTGGAGCAATGAGTTGGAATGGCACTGGG
This sequence comes from Rhincodon typus, assembly GCF_021869965.1. NCBI lineage: Eukaryota > Metazoa > Chordata > Chondrichthyes > Orectolobiformes > Rhincodontidae > Rhincodon > Rhincodon typus. Next base: position 87,801 of record NW_025965795.1, on the reverse strand, counting down.
ACTCTCAGTGGGATTGACACTGGAACAGTCAGTAGGAATGACACTGGAGAACTCACTGGGAAGGACACTGTAACACTGTGTGGGAATTACAGTCGAACACTCACTGGGGATGATACTGGAATACTCAGTGGGAATTTCACTCAAACACTCATTGGGAATGACACTGGGGCACTCAGTGGGAATGACACGGGAACAGTCTGTGGGAATGACACTGGAGCACCCAGTAGTGATGACACTGGAGCAATGAGTGGGAATGACACTGGAACACTCAGTGGGATTGACACTGGAACAGTCAGTGGGAATGACACTGGAGCATTCAGTGGGAATGACACTGGAGCATTCATTGGGAATGCCACTGGAGCACTGAGTGGGAATGTCACTGGA
>NW_025965795.1:86247-86917 GCF_021869965.1 Rhincodon typus | reverse complement strand
GGAACAGTCAGTTGGAATGACACTGGATCACCCAGTAGTGATGACACTTGGAGCAATGAGTTGGAATGGCACTGGGACTCTCAGTGGGATTGACGCTGGAACAGTCAGTAGGAATGACACTGGAGAACTCACTGGGAAGGACACTGTAACACTGTGTGGGAATTACACTCGAACACTCACTGGGGATGATACTGGAATACTCAGTGGGAATTTCACTCAAACACTCATTGGGAATGACACTGGGGCACTCAGTGGGAATGACACGGGAACAGTCTGTGGGAATGACACTGGAGCACCCAGTAGGGATGACACTGGAGCAATGAGTGGGAATGACACTGGAACACTCAGTGGGATTGACACTGGAAAAGACAGTGGGAATGACACCGGAGCATTCAGTGGGAATGACACTGGAGCATTCATTGGGAATGACACTGGAGCATCCAGTGAGAATGACACTGGAACACACAGTGGGAATGACACTGGAGCAGCAATTGGGAATGACAATGGAAGTCTCAGTGGGAAGGACAATGGAGCACTCAGTGGGAATGACACTGGAGCACTGAGTGGGAACGACACTGGAGCCCTGAGTGGGAATGACACTGGACCACTCAGTGGGAAGGACAATGGAGCACTCAGTGGGAATGTCACTGGAGCACTGAGTGGGAACGAC
>NW_025965795.1:85136-85747 GCF_021869965.1 Rhincodon typus | reverse complement strand
CAGTGTCATTCCCACTGAGTGTCCCAGTGTCATTCGCACTGAGTGGGAATGACACTGGAGCACTCAGTGAGAATGACACTGGGACACTCAGTGGGAATGACACTGGAGCATTCAGTGGGAATGACACTGGGACACTCAGTGGAATGAAACTGGAGCATTCAGTGGGAATGACACTAGAACACTCACTGGGAATTATACTAGAACACTCAGTGGGATTGACACTTGACCACTCACTGGAAACGACACTGGAACACTCAGTGGGAATGACACTGGAGCACCCAGTTTGGGATGACACTGGAGCAATGAGTGGGAATGACATTGGGACAGTCAGTAGGAATGACACTGGAGCACTCACTGGTCAGGACACTGGAACACTCTGTGGGAATGACACTCGAACACTCACTGGGGATGACACTGGAACACTAAGTGGGAATGACACTGGAGCATTCAGTGGGAATGACACAAGAACACTCACTGGGAATTATACTGGAACACTCAGTGGGAATGACACTGGAGCACTCAGTGGGAATGACACTGGAGCACTGAGTGAAAATGACACTGGAACACTCAGTGGAAATGACAGTGGAGCACCCAGTTTGGGATGACACTGG
>NW_025965795.1:83539-84636 GCF_021869965.1 Rhincodon typus | reverse complement strand
ACCCAGTTTGGGATGACACTGGAGCAATGAGTGGGAATGACATTGGGACAGTCAGTAGGAATGACACTGGAGCTCTCACTGGGAAGGACACTGGAACACTCTGTGGGAATGACACTCGAACACTCACTGGGGATGACACTGGAACAGTCCGTGGGAATGACACTGGAGAACCCAGTTTGGGGAGACACTGGAGCAATGAGTGGGAATGACACTGGGACAGTCAGTAGGAATGACACTGCAGCACTCACTGGGAAGGACACTGAATAGTCTGTGGGAATTACAATCGAACACTCACTGGGGATGACACTGGAACAGTCTGTGGGAATCACACTGGAGCACCCAGTAGGGATGACACTGGAGCAATGAGTTAGAATGACACTGGAGACCTGAGTGGGAATGACACTGGAGCATTCAGTGGGAATGACACTAGAACACTCACTGGGAATTATACTAGAACACTCAGTGGGATTGACACTTGACCACTCACTGGAAATGACACTGGAACACTCTGTGGGAATGACACTCGAACACTCACTGGGGATGACACTGGAACACTCAGTGGAATGACACTGGAGCATTCAGTGGGAATGACACTAGAACACACACTGGGAATTATACTAGAACACTCAGTGGGATTGACACTTGACCACTCACTGGAAATGACACTGGAAAACTCAGTGGGAATGACACTGGAGCACCCAGTTTGGGATGACACTGGAGCAATGAGTGGGAATGACATTGGGACAGTCAGTAGGAATGACACTGGAGCACTCACTGGGAAGGACACTGGAACACTCTGTGGGAATGACACTCGAACACTGCCTGGGGATGACACTGGAACACTCAGTGGGAATGACACTGGAGCATTCAGTGGGAATGACACTGGAACACTCACTGGGAATTATACTAGAACACTCGGTGGGAATGACACTGGAGCACTCAGTGGGAATGACACTGGAGCATTCAGTGGGAGTGACACTGGAGCACTCAGTTGGAATGACACTGGAACACTCACTGGGACTGACACTGGAGCACTGAGTGGTAATGACACTGGAACAGTGATTGGGAACGACACTGGATCACTCAGTGGTAATGGC
>NW_025965795.1:82470-83039 GCF_021869965.1 Rhincodon typus | reverse complement strand
CCAGTGTCGTTCCCACTGAGTGATCCAGTGTCATTCCCACTCAGTGCTCCAGCGTCATTCCCACTGACTGTTCCAGTGTCAATCCCACTGAGTGTTCCAGTGTCATTCCCACTCATTGCTCCAGTGTCATCCCTACTGGCTGCTCCAGTGTGATTCCCACAGACTGTTCCAGTGTCATCCCCAGTGAGTGTTCGAGTGTAATTCCCACAGACTGTTCCAGTGTCATCCCCAGTGAGTGTTCCAGTCTCATTCCCAGTTAGTGCTTCAGTGTCATTTCCAGTGAGTGGTCAAGTGTCATTCCAACTGAGTGTTCTAGTATAATTCCCAGTGAGTGTTCCAGTGTCATTCCAACTGAGTGTTCCAGTGTCATTCCCACTCAGTGCTGCAGTGTCATTCCCAATGAGTGCTCCAGTGTCATTCCCACTGAGTGTCCCAGTGTAATTCCCAATGAGTGCTCCAGTGCAGTTGACACAGAGTGTTACATTATAATTCCAAATTAGTGTTCCAGTGGCATTCCCACTGAATGCTCCATTGTCCTTCCCACTCCGACTTCCACTGCCATTCCCAAT
>NW_025965795.1:81109-81970 GCF_021869965.1 Rhincodon typus | reverse complement strand
TCCAGTGACATTCCCACTGAGTACTCCATTGTCCTTCCCACTGAGTGTTCCAGTCTCATTCCCAGTTAGTGCTTGAGTGTCATTTCCAGTGAGTGGTCAAGTGTCATTCCAACTGAGTGTTCCAGTGTCATTCCCACTCAGTGCTGCAGTGTCATTCCCAATGAGTGCTCCAGTGTCATTCCCACTGAGTGTACCAGTGTAATTCCCAATGAGTGCTCCAGTGCAGTTGACAAAGAGTGTTACATTATAATTCCAAATTAGTGTTCCAGTGACATTCCCACTGAGTACTCCATTGTCCTTCCCACTGAGTGTTCCAGTCTCATTCCCAGTTAGTGCTGGAGTGTCATTTCCAGTGAGTGTTCCAGTGTCATTCCCACTCAGTGTTCCAGTGGCATTCCCACTGAATGCTCCATTGTCCTTCCCACTCCGACTTCCACTGCCATTCCCAATTGCTGCTCCAGTGTCATTCCCACTGTGTGTTCCAGTGTCATTCTCACTGAATGCTCCAGTGTCATTCCCAGTGAGTGCTACAGTGGCATTCCCACTAAATGCTCCAGTGTCACTGCCACTGTGTGCTCCACTGTCATTATCCCTGAGTGCTCCAGTGTCATCCCAAACTGGGTGCTCCACTGTCATTTCCACTGAGTGTTCCAGTGTCATTCTCACTGGATGCTCCAGTGTCATTCCCACTGAGTGCTACAGTGGCATTCCCACTAAATGCTCCAGTGTCATTGCCACTGAGTGCTCCACTGTCATTATCACTGAGTGCTCCAGTGTCATCCCAAACTGGGTGCTCTAGTGTCATTTCCACTGACTGTTCCAGTGTCATTCCCACTCAGTGCTCCAGTGACATTCCCACTG
>NW_025965795.1:80040-80609 GCF_021869965.1 Rhincodon typus | reverse complement strand
CCACTGAGTGCTCCACTGTCATTATCACTGAGTGCTCCAGTGTCATCCCAAACTGGGTGCTCCAGTGTCATTTCCACTGACTGTTCCAGTGTCATTCCCACTCAGTGCTCCAGTGACATTCCCACTGAGTACTCCATTGTCCTTCCCACTGAGACTTCCATTGTCATTCCCAAAAGCTGCTCCAGTGTCATTCCCACTGCGTGTTCCAGTGTCAATCCCACTGAGTGTTCTAGTATAATTCCCAGTGAGTGTTCCAGTGTAATTCCCACTGAGTGATCCAGTGTCATTCCCACTCATTGCTCCAGTGTCATCCCTACTGGGTGCTCCAGTGTGATCCCCACAGACTGTTCCAGTGTCATCTCCAGTGAGTGTTCGATTGTAATTCCCACAGACTATTCACTGTCCTTCCCAGTGAGTGCTGCAGTTTCATTCCTACTGACTGTCCCAGTGTCATTCCCACTCATTGCTCCATTGTCTCCCCAAACTGGGTTCTCCAGTGTCATTCCCACAGACTGTTCCAGTGTCATCCCCAGTGAGTGTTCGAGCGTAATTCCCACAGAGTGTTCCAG
>NW_025965795.1:78785-79540 GCF_021869965.1 Rhincodon typus | reverse complement strand
ATTGTCCTTCCCACTCAGACTTCCATTGTCATTCCCAATTGCTGCTCCAGTGTCATTCCCACTGTGTGTTCCAGTGTCATTCTCACTGAATGCTCCAGTGTCATTCCCACTGAGTGATACAGTGGCATTCCCACTAAATGCTCCAGTGTCATTGCCACTGAGTGCTCCACTGTCATTATCACTGAGTGCTCCAGTGTCATCCCAAACTGGGTGCTCCAGTGTCATTTCCACTGAGTGCTCCAGTGTTATTCCCACTCAGTGCTCCGGTGTCATTCACACGGAGAGTTCCGGTGTAACTCCCACGAGGTGTTCCACTGTCATTCCCACTCAGTGTTCCAGTGTCATTCCCACTGAATGCGCCCATGTCATTCCCACTGAGTGCTACAGTGTCTTTCCCACTGAATTTTCCAGTGTCATTCACACTGAGTGTCCCAGTGTCATTCCCAGTGAGTGTTCCAGTGTCATTCCCACCCATTGCTCCAGTGACATCCCTACTGGGTGCTCCAGTGTCATTCTCACAGACTGTTCCAGTGTCATTCCCACTGAGTGCTCCAGTGTCATTCCCACTCAGTGTTCAAGTGCTGTTCCCAGTGAGTGTTCCAGTTTCATTCCCACATAGTGCTCCAGTGTCATTCCCACTGAGTGATCCAGTGTCATTCTCACTCAGTGCTCCAGTGTCATTCCCACTGACTGTTCCAGTGTCATTCCCACTGAGTGTTCCAGTGTCATTCCCACTGAGTGATCCAGTGTCATTC
>NW_025965795.1:77758-78285 GCF_021869965.1 Rhincodon typus | reverse complement strand
CACTCAGTGGAAATGACACTGGAGCACCCAGTTTGGGATGACACTGGAGCACTCAGTGATAATGACACTGGAACACTCATTGGGAATGACACTGGAACACACAGTGGGAATGACACTGGAACACTCAGTTGGAATGACACTGGAACACTCACTGGGACTGACACTGGAGCACTGAGTGGGAATGACACCGGATCACTCAGTGGGAATGACACTGGAGCACTATGTGGGAATGAAACTGGAACACTCACTGGGACCGACACTGGAGCACTCACTGGGAACGACACTGGAACTCTCCGTGGGAATAACACTGGAACTCTCCGTGGGAATAACACTGGAGCACTCAGTTGGAATGACACTGGAACACTCACTGGGAATTATAATAGAACACTCAGTTGGAATGACACTTGACCACTCACTGGAAATGACACTGAAGCACTAACTGGGAATGAGACTGGAACACTCAGTGGGAAGGACAATGGAGTACTCAGTGGGAATGTCACTGGAGCACTGAGTGGGAATGACACTGG
>NW_025965795.1:76743-77258 GCF_021869965.1 Rhincodon typus | reverse complement strand
GATGACACTGGAGCACTCAGTGATAATGACAGTGGAGCACTCAGTGGGCATGACACTGGAATATTTAGTGGGAATGCCACTGTCGCACTCAGTGGGAATGACACTGGAGCATCCAGTGAGAATGACACTGGAACACTCATTGGGAATGACACTGCAGCACTGAGTGGGAATGACACTGGAACACTGAGTTGGAATGACACTGGAACACTCAGTTGGAATGACACTGGAACACTCATTGGGAATGACACTGCAGCACTGAGTGGGAATGACACTGGATCACTCAGTGGAAATGACACTGGAGCACCCAGTTTGGGATGACACTGGAGCACTCAGTGATAATGACAGTGGAGCACTCAGTGGGCATGACACTGGAATATTTAGTGGGAATGCCACTGTCGCACTCAGTGGGAATGACACTGGAGCATCCAGTGAGAATGACACTGGAACACTCATTGGGAATGACACTGCAGCACTGAGTGGGAATGACACTGGAACACTGAGTGGGAATGACACTG
>NW_025965795.1:75709-76243 GCF_021869965.1 Rhincodon typus | reverse complement strand
ATAGGTAGGAAAAGGGATGGGGACGTAAGGCAGAAATTCAAGGAGCTGTGGTGGAAGCTTAGAGCGAGAACAAACAGAGTTGTTATCTCAGGTTTGTTACCCATGCCACGTGCTAGCGAGGCGAGGAATGGGGAGAGAGAGCAGTTGAACACATGGCTACAGGGTTGGTGCAGGAGGGAGGGATTCAGATACCTGGATAATTGGGGCTCATTCTGGGGTAGGTGGGACCTCGACAAACGGGATGGTCTACACCTGAACCAGAGGGGTACCAATATCCTGGGGGGGAAATTTGCTAATGCTCTTCGGGAGGGTTTAAACTAATTCAACAGGGGGATGGGAACCTGAATTGTAGCTCCAGTGTACAGGAGGTTGAGAGTAGTGAGGTCATAAATAAGGTTTCAAGGTCGCAGGAGTGTACCGGCAGGCAGGAAGGTGGTTTGAAGTGTGTCTACTTCAATGCCAGGAGAATCCGGAATAAGGTGGGTGAACTTGCAGCATGGGTTGGTACCTGGGACTTCGATGTTGTGGCCATTT
>NW_025965795.1:74192-75209 GCF_021869965.1 Rhincodon typus | reverse complement strand
CACAACCCAATTATCTCAGGATTTTGAACATTGAAGGAAAAAGCAGCATTCACATTGGGGAGAAATGCACATGGTCTGTGTGTCGAAGAGTCTGTGAAGATTTATCTGAAATGTCCAAACACCAGCGCAGTGACACTGGGGAGAGACTGTGGAAATGTGCGGATTGCGGGAAGGGATTTCTTTACCCATCCCAGCTAGAAGCCATTCACCTGCTCTGATTGTGGGAAGGGATTCGCTTCACTATCCAGGCTGCTGATACACCAGCGAGTTCACACTGGAGAGAAACCATTCACCTGCTCCGATTGTGGGAAAGCATTCACTCAGTCAGCAAATCTGCAAACGCACCAGAGAATACACACTGGAGAGAGACCATTCACCTGCTCTGATTGTGGGATGGGATTCACTCAGTCATCTAACCTGCTTAGACACCAGCGAGTTCACACTGGAGAGAAACCATTCACTCGCTCGGAATGTGGGAAAGCATTCACTCAGACAACTCAACTGCTGATACACCAGCGAATTCACACTGGAGAGAGACCATTGACCTGTTCTGTGTGTGGGAAAGGCTTTGCTGACTGGAACTCCCCGCTGATACACCAGCAAGTTCACTCTGGGGAGAGACCATTCAGCTGCTCTCCGTGTGGGAAGGGATTCACTTGCTCATCTAACCTACTGAGACACCAGAGCGTTCACACTGGGGAGAAACCATTCAACTGCTCTGAATGTGGGAAAGCATTCACTCCATCATCCAAACTGTTCACACACCAGCGAGTTCACAAAGAACCACAGTTGAAGGATTTTGCTGTCACTCTCACTATCAAATGAACCATGGTTTTGGGCTGTTTGTACTGATGTTACTAATCCCTGCTCAATTGAAGGTGCTGGTATTGTGGATAAAATGTTAATAACAGTTGTGTATCTGTAAGGTAGAGCTTGGAAATAGTCATATTGTCACCATACATCGACACAGTCACACTGACTAAAGACTATCCACCTGCACAGTATGTGAAAAGGGAT